>NW_011494944.1:1059413-1062324 GCF_000754665.1 Bison bison bison | reverse complement strand
CTGCGAGCCCCTGGCAGCAGCTCCTTCTCTTCTGCTCTGCCTGATCCCTCCAATCTCCGCCGCCGCTGCCACCCTGCACGCACCGCTATCCACTCACCGCACAGAGAGGAGGCCTGGCAGAGACAGCGCCGGGGGAGGAGAATGGATTAAACGGATAGATTTCTCGGGTAGGGGAAGAAAAACTTTGATGTTGGAAATGCACACACAGGACTGAGAAGAAACCCTAACAAGTTGCAGGTGCCGGGGCCGGGAGGACGCTTTCGCCAGCTCTGAGATAAATCACCCCCGACCAAAACAGGGAGAGGAAGCTCTGTGCTCCTCGAGCGATCCCAGAGCGCACTTCGTAATATCTGGTCTTCGAGTCTACTGGAAAAGCACAGGGTATGAGAAGCCCTGTTGGATCTCTCCTGGGATGCAAAACCAAATGTGCCTCCAGCTGGAGAGCCTGGCGGGAGAGTCAGTACAAAGAGGTCAGACAGAAACGCAGATCCAGGAAGAGCGAGGGGCAACCAGGGTTGCGCCTGCTAGAGCAGAGGCGCGACTCCCTTCGGGCAAAGCGACTGCTACAAACTCCGTTCCCTGCTACTCAGGGACGGGCACATTTAAGGGCTTGAACAGACGTCAGCACCAGCTGAGCTCCAGGGGTGAGCTCCAAGGCTCCCGCCCCGCAGGCTGTAGCGCGCAGAGGGCGACCTGCTTGCGCCGCTGAGTGACCTAGAGTAGAACACAGCGCTGGTTGGTGGCTGTTTGTCAATCCCCAGAGCCCATCGTGAAGCCCATCGTAAGTGATGTACCGGTGGTATTTACTGCGTAGGTGCACTTGCCGAGTTGAACAGAGCCAGAGCTGCGTGAGTGGGATCTGACCATTCTGCGCGCAATCAGCATTAGGTCATCAAGGCGCTCAACACTTCAAGGGAACTCACCTCCCTCTTTCGCGATGGCTTGAGTCATCGCTCTGATTCACTTTGCAAAGTTAGTTGAAATAGACGCCTTTTAAAATATAAAGGGATTTAAAATTTTCAATCTTGAAATTCCAATCAAGACAATACTCAAATCTTTGCTTTATCCCCACTTGCATATTTCCTAATTCAGAGTTACAACGGATGAAACTATTCGAGTTTAAAAAAAAAAAAAAAAAAAGCCCTGAACTCTTTTTCTTAAGTGATTTTCATGCTTAGACACTCACTAGGAACTTTGGAGCCTTTGCACAAGGACATGGTATTTCTACTTACTTACTTTAAGTGGCATTTTCTAACGGTTTTGTGGCCATTTCCAGGTGGGCAGCAAGGAATTTAATTCAAAGTCAGAACTGTTATTAAAAAAGAATTTTGTTTCTTTATCCTTTGTAAAACGACCAAGTATGTTTCCAACTGAGTTTTACACTTTGCCTGAACAATAATGTAACATGTATCTGGTATATTTTTGAAGTAATAGAGTAAGATTAGACAAGAGTGGAAAAATAATTCAGAAAACAGGATTCACACCTCCACAGCCCTTTCCTAAATTTCCTTCAGGAAGAACGCAATTAAGGGAGTAGGTGTCCAGGCTCTATTCTGGGCACCTTGTGACTTTCAGTGTCCTGCCTAGGGATAATAGAATGGGAAGTCCCAGGATCAAAGGAACCTGTGATTGTAAAGAGAAGAGAGCACTTACATTTTCTCCCTTTGTGCATGTCCAGCCTAGCCAAGGTAGATTCCACTTTATCACAATCAGTCCAAGCCCTTTAAAAGTGGCAAATACCAACTCAGAGCAGGCTCCATATTTGCGCCATCATGCAGGACTGCCCAATGGTCCTCCCTCTAGTGGCCGTCTACAGGAAACACTCGTGTGTGTGTGTGTGTGTGTGTGACTACATACGATCTTGTGTGCGTGCTGGTTTGTGTGGGAAGACTGATCACTGAGAGAACCCACTAGTCACCTGTACACTGCAGTTGAGTTCCGTTTTCTTAGTCATACCCTGGCCCTGAGCTGGGAGGGTCTTACCAAACTTTATTTTAGAGAGGCATTGCTGTAAATGTGTTGGAAACTGGCGACAACGAAAGTGTTTTTGCTCTTTGTAGTGAATATATCCCAAAAGTTACAAGTTGGGATTGGGGAGGGGAGCCTAATATACAAGGACTTTGGAAAAACATCAACAGCATAAACCAACCAGTGTTTCTTCAAATAAATGAAACTTCCTAAGAAGTCGGGACAGAGTTCATTTGTTTTGTTGTTGCCTGTACCTTGTACTCCGTTTGGTTCAAAGTCTCCCCAAGTTCAGCACTCCCTCAAAACGCTTTTGGGTTGGGGGAGGGCTTCATCACAGTAAAAAGAACTGAAGGCCTGCGCCTGTCTCCTTGAACCAAGAGGGTCCCTTCCCATCCCACGGTTTTCTGGCTTTTGGGGAGGCCATTGACTTCAGGGATCCTCACTTGTGACCAGCGGAGGCAAGCCTATCTGGCGAATCCCCAGGCTTTCCATCTGACTCAGAGTCAGGGTACGGGGTGAGGGACAGCCCTGGATGGAGGGGGAAACACGTAGGCGTCCATGTCTCAGGTCTGGTGGGAGCAAACCCGTGAAAGCACATAGCGGGAACTCCCTTCTGGACAGGAGCCTCAGGGTGTCCTGGCCTCAGCTGCTGGGCTGGTGCTGGTTCATTAGGAGGAAAGAGATACGCCAACCATTTACGGATCAGATCGTCACGCGCCGCAAGACCCGACGCCAGCGGCTCCCTCAGTCAAGTAGGTAGGAAATCCGAGTCTAATCCCCGCTTAGGGGTTGAGTCGCTTTCCCAGAAGAGGAACGGTAGACCTAGCAAAGGCGGCAATGCTCACGGGAGATTTTCTAGCGCGCAATGTTGCTCAGTGTGCTCAATGAGTGCTCAATGAAGCACTCACCTCACTCCCACCTCTACCCCCCCCCCCCCCCCCCC
>NW_011494944.1:1056061-1059313 GCF_000754665.1 Bison bison bison | reverse complement strand
TCTACCCCCCCCCCCCACACGATTAGATGGCTCTGATTCGAAAGGACACAGAAAAGGCCTCACTCTCTGTTGTCCCCTCCAACGCCTGCGCCCAGGCGAATGCCCGGAGCTACCCGGAATCTGAGCCCCTGCGCAACAACCTCTGCGCGCTGTGCCAGCAGCGGGCCACGGTGTCCGGGACAGACACAAGCACGCAGCCTCAGCCAGCCACTGGGACGATCCCGGCTGTAGTCTAGGCGTCCGGAAGCAAATGCCTGACAGCTTCTCCCACGAACTCGGTGAGCGGGCTCCAAGAGACCTTTTCTTCCACAAGAGCTTCCGATCTGCGAGCGGTAGAGGCAGCCAACTGCGGGACGAGCGCGCCCCCAGCGCTGCCGGGCGCGTCGGGAATTGCAGTCGGCGCGCTCCCGCCCGCTGAGCGCGCTCTCCTCCAGGCCTGAGAGGTAGGCGCTGGGGCAGAGCGCCTAGATGGAGGGAGGGCTGCAACTTTGTATGAGGTCCTTCCTCCTCTGTTTCCCTTCTGGGACACCGACTCTTCATCTCAACCAGATCACCAGGTCCTGGTTGTTCCTTTGACTCTAACCAGATTCACCTGCGTCCCTGCCCCAAGTAACAGGCGACCTAAGTGAGTGAGTGAAAGTCCCTCTGTCGTGCCGACTCTTACATGGTTAAGAGGGTTGACTACTTCATTAGAGACAACAATTCACCTGATGTATTCAGATGTATTCGGAATATAATATTTTTGGCAAAGTCTTTTTTTGTTATATTCATAAGTGAGAACTAAAATATACTGAAAAATAAGTGCTAGGAGTCTTTGAAACTAAGTATGAGTGTTGTGTTACCAAATGAAAGTCACTCAGTTGTGTCCAACTCTTAGCGACCCCATGGACCATACAGTCCATGGAATTCTCCAGACCAGAATACTGGAGTGGGTAGCCTTTCCCTTCTCCAAGGGATCCTCCCAACCCAGGGATCGAACCCAGCTCTCCCGCATTGCTGTCAGATTCTTTACCAGCTGAGCCGGGTGACAAAACACGATGTTCACTAACTAGCATGAAGTGAGAATCTGCTCTTTGGATCATGAGATCAAGGTTGCAAAAACTCTAGGAAATAACTTCCTCTTGAATGCGTCTGAAAGAATCAACCTTCTCTGATGCGGCTTTAGATGAGTCAGAACGATGCTTCCTTCAGCTAATCCAAGCATGCCCTCCCTGCCTTTTCCTCTTTTCCTCTCCTTCCTTGATAAATGAAAGAAATAGAATCTGTAATATTGGAAAGACTAGCAATTGTTTTTGCTTCTGTAAGCTAAATGATACATTTTATTTAATGTCCTAAGTCAAAGTATTTTGATGCAGTACCTACAGTAGAAGAGCTATACATATCAACAGTAATTAATTAGATGAAATTTGCATGATAGTAAATAGTATTTATTTTTCTGAGCTCCAAAATCACTACAGATGGTGACTGCAGCCATGAAATTAAAAGACGCTTACTCCTTGGAAGGAAAGTTATGACCAACCTAGATAGCATATTCAAAAGCAGAGACACCCAGAGGGATGGTATGGGGAGGGAGGAGGGAGGAGGGTTCAGGATGGGGAACACATGTATACCTGTGGTGGATTCATTTTGATATTTGGCAAAACTAATACAATTATGTAAAGTTTAAAAATAAAATAAAATTAATTAAAAAAATTAAAAAAAAAATAGATGCAAAACAAATCTCCCCCCAAAGTACATGATTTAGCAATTGTAAAATATCATTTTGAAAACTAATCTGCATTTTTTACAGTCATGAAAACTATGGAAACATAGAAAAACTTTAAACATACTCTTAAATTAAAAGCATAATATTTATTATAATCTATAACTACAATGATGTAAAACAAATGTTGGTAAAAATAAAAAATAAATAAATAAATATCATGTCACAGAAAAAAAAAAAAAAAAGCAGAGACATTACTTTGCCAACTGAGGTTCGTCTAGTCAAGGCTATGATTTTTCCTGTGGTCATGTATGGATGTGAGAGTTGGACTGTGAAGAAGGCTGAGCACCAAAGAATTGATGCTTTTGAACTGTGGTGTTGGAGAAGACTCTTGAGAGTCCCTTGGACTGCAAGGAGATCCAACCAGTCCATTCTGAAGATCAGCCCTGGGATTTCTTTGGAAGGAATGATGCTAAAGCTGAAACTCCAGTACTTTGGCCACCTCATGTGAAGAGTTGACTCATTGGAAAAGACTCTGGGGCTGGGAGGGATTGGGGACAGGAGGAGAAGGGGACGACAGAGGATGAGATGGCTGGATGGCATCACTGACTGGATGGACACGAGTCTCAGTGAGCTCCGGGAGTTGGTGATGGACAGGGAGGCCTGGCGTGCTTCGATTCATGGGGTCGCAAAGAGTCGGACACGACTAAGCGACTGATCTGATCTGAAATAGTATTGATTTTCTTTTATTATGATCTGATTTAGTTATTAAAAAAATCTTATGGCAAATCATTTCCTTAGATCTAGAGAAAATTCATCTATAACATGAAAACAGAAATACTACCTTTAAAAGATTGTTCATTTATGAATACATTATATACATATTAATATTCTTATAGATTAAGTCATAATACTTGGAGATCCTGGTCAAAAATGCTAAAAGTGAATCTCAAAAAGATACTGGAGAAAGATGGGACATTGGAGGGAAATATTTAGGGAAAGAGTCTGTAACTGAATATTTGCTTTGTTATATCTATATTTTGAAACAGTTGATAGTTAAAATATTAACTTTATTTTATTGTTGTTTTAAAGTTTATATTCAATTTATAATTATTATATTTGCTATATTCTGCATCTTGTGCAATATATCAAAGTAATTTATATCAAATAGTTTGTACCTCTTAATTAGTTCAGTCTCTTTGCAACCCCATGAATTGCAGCATGCCAGGCCTCCCTGTCCATTACCAACTCCCGGAGTTAACTAAAACTCATGTCTATCAAGTCAGTGATGCCATCCAACCATCTCATCCTCTGTTGTCCCCTTCTCCTCCTGCCCCCAATCCCTCCCAGCATCAGAGTCTCTTCCAATGAGTCAACTCTTCGCATGAGGTGGCCAAAGTACTGGAGTTTCAGCTTTAGCATCATTCCTTCCAAAGAAATCCCAGGGCTGATCTCCTTCAGAATGGACTGGTTGGATCTCCTTGCAGTCCAAGGGACTCTCAAGAGTCTTCAACACCACAGTTCAAAAGCATCAATTCTTGGCGTTCAGC
>NW_011494944.1:1040672-1055961 GCF_000754665.1 Bison bison bison | reverse complement strand
AAAGTAATGTCTCTACTTTTGAATATGCTATCTAGGTTGGTCATAACTTTCCTTCCAAGGAGTAAGCATCTTTTAATTTCATGGCTGCAATCACCATCTACAGTGATTTTGGAGCCCCCCAAAAATAAAATCTGACACTGTTTCTATTGTTTCCCCACTGGGGCACAGGGAGCCTGAAAACAGCTTGAGAATCCATACAATGCTCTCCCTTACCGCTGAGAGTGTTCTCATTGCTGTAGCCCTTGGCAGTTTGTAGAAATCCACACCCAAACCCTTCTCCAAGTAGGCCTGGGTCCTAGTTGGAATGAACATGCAATGGCGGAGCTGAGGCCAGTAAGGCACCAGTCAGGTCTCGCACATTCTGGCAGCCTGCTCCTCCATGGACAGTAAGGCCTCTTTTTCCCTGCAGGGGGCTCGCTTGCCTTGCCTCCTGTGAACTGCGTTTCCCAGCCTGGGCGAAAAGTGGTTCCTGGAGACCTTTTCTCAGGGGCTGTTTTCCCGGAGCTGGGGTGGACCTCGGGGACCCAACTCACAGGGGAAGGCAAAACCACATGGTCAGGTCTATGCTCTGTGATAGGATCAGATGCCATGATCTTAGTTTTCTGAATGCTGAACTTTAAGCCAATTTTTTCACTCTCCTCTTTCATTTTCATCAAGAGGCTTTTTAGTTCCTCTTCACTTTCTGCCATAAGGGTGGTGTCATCTGCATATCTGAGGTTATTGATATTTCTCCCAGCAATCTTGATTCCTGGGAATCAGAATCTTGTGCTTCTTCCAGCTCATTGTTTCTCGTGATGTACTCTGCATATAAGTTAAATAAGCAAGGTGACAATATACAGCCTTGACGTACTCCTTTTCCTATTGGAACCAATCTGTTGTTCCATGTACAGTTCTAACTGTTGCTTCCTGACCTGCATATAGGTCTCTCAAGAGGCAGGTCTGGTGGTCTGGTATTCCCATCCTTTTCAGAACTTTCCACAGTTTATTGTGATCCACACAGTCAAAGGCTTTGGCATAGCCAATAAAGCAGAAATAGATGTTTTTCTGGAACTCTCTTGCTTTTTCCATGATCCAGTGGATGTTGGCAATTTGATCTGTGGTTCCTCTGCCTTTTCTAAAACCAGCTTGAACATCTAGAAGTACCTCTTAACACCTTACCCCTGTGTTGACTTCCCATACTTCCCCCTCCCCAGTGGTAACCACTAGTTTGTCCTTTATATACATGAATCTACTTCTTCTCTAGTATATTTTCTAGTTTGTTTTATTATTTAGATTTCATGTGTAAGTGATAGCATACAGTATTTGTCTTTTTCTGTCTGACTTATTTCACTTACCATAATGCCCTCCAAGTCCACCCATGTTCCTGCTAATGGCAAAATTTTCATTCTTTTTTTATGGCCCAGTAGTATTCCATTGTGTGTGTGAGTGTGTATACAACATCTATTTCTCCATTCATCTGTTGATGGACCGTTAGGTTGCTCTTTTTCTTGGCAGTTATAAATAATGCTGATATAAACATCAGGTGCATGTATCTTTTAGTATTATTGTTTTGTTTTTTGGTATACACCAAGAAGTACAATTGCTGGTTCATATAGAGGTTCTATTTTTAATTTTTTTTTAAGAAACCTCCATACTGTTTTCCAGGTGGCGGCACCAATCTACATTCCCTTCAACAGTATCTGAGGATTTCGTGTTTTCCACATTCTCACCAATATCACTATTTGTGTTCTTTTTCTTGATAGCCATTCTGACAGGTGTGAGGTACTGTCTCATTGTGGTTTTGATTTGCATTTCTTTAATAATTAGCAGTATTGAGCATTTTTCGTGGACCTGTTGGCTATGTGCACTTCCCGTTTGAAAAAAATGTCTATTCAGTTTTTCTGCTCATTATTTTCAATGATGAAGTTCTTTTTCTTTAAATTTTTTTAACTTTATAGAATAATAGTTGTTTATAATATTATATAGTTACAGGTGTACGATAGAGTGATTCACAATTTTTAAAGGCTATAATCCATTTATAGTCATTATAAATTATTGGCTATATTCCCTCAAAAAATATTTCCTTGTAGCTTACTTTTTTTTGGTTATGTAATTTAAATATAACAGTGTATACATGTTAATAAATTGGGTTGCTTATTTCTTTTATGCTGAGTTGTATGAACTCTTTATATAGGCTGGCTGTTAATTGTTTATGGGTCATATCATTTACAAATAATTTCTCCCATTTCATAAGTTGTCCTTTTATTTATTTATTTATTTTGATGATTCCTTTTGCTGTGCAAAGGAGAAGAAGAAAGATGAATGGAATCCAAATTGGAAAGGAAGAAGTTAAACTTTCACTGTTTGAAGATGACATGATATGATACATAGAAAATCCTAAAGATACCACCAGAAGACTATAGAGCTGATTGGTAAATTTGGTAAAATTGCAGGATACAAAATGCAAAAATGCAAGATACAAAAATCTGTTGCATTTCTATACACTAATGAAAAGCTATCAGAAGAATAAATTTAGGAAACAATTCCAGTTACAACTTCATCAAAATGGTAGAAACCTAGGAATAAGCCTACAAAAGGAGGTAAAAGACTTGTACTCAGAAAACTGTAAGACACTGATGACAGAAACTGAAGACCATAGATGGAATGGTATACTGTGTTCATGGACTGGAAGAACTAATATTTTTAAATGACCACATTACCCAAGGCAATATATGGATCCAGTGAAATCTCTAACAAAATTCCAAGGACACTTTTATAGAACTAGAACAAAAAATTTTAAAATGTGTATAGAAACATAAAAGATCCTGAAGAGCCAAAACAATCTTGAGAAAGAAGAACAGAACTATAGGTACCATGCCCTCTGACTTCAGACTATACTGGTATATGGTGGTGCGTACGTACGTGCTAAGTCGCTTCAGTCATGTCTGATTCTTTGTGACCCTATGGACTGTAGCCTGCCAGGCTCCTCTGTCCATGGGATTCTCCAGGCAAGAACACTGGAGTAGGTTGCCATGTCCTCCTCCAGGGAGTCTTCCTGACCCAGGGATTGAACCTGCGTCTTTTTCATCTTCTGTATTGCCAGGCAGATTCTTTACCACTTAAGCCACATGGGAAGCCAGTATATGGTCAGGTCACCCCAAATGACTGTTCTCTTGCTCTCTATCCATCCCCTGCTTGATCAGTACTTGCTTCACCTACATCTTACTTATCTAACTGAACTTCCTACCTACTTATCCCACCCCAGCTAGTGACTGTTCTAACTCTTAGATCAGAACATCAACATTGATAGCTCATCAAAAGCGTAGTGAGGGGCATGCCATTCTGCCAGGTAACCAATGAAGTAACCTGACTCAATTCTCCCTGTAACTGGTAAACTCTTCCTCTCAGGAGCAAAGTCTGCCCACAAGTCCTGTCCACCATCTGCCATACACACACATGGCATAGTGTCCCTCCAGGACTGTGCTTCAGACATGTAAGGGCTTGCTAGCAAATAAACTATTGATGTGTCTGTGACTGACTCTGGGCTCTTTCTTTGGTTTTGACTCTGGGCAATCATAAGCCTTGTAGCCCTGCAGGATGCATCCCAACAACTTCAAAGCTACAGTAATCAAACTGGTATGGTATTGGCACAAAAACAGACTCACAGATCAGTGCAACAGAATAGAAATCCTAGGAATAAACCCGCACACTGACAGTCAATTAATCTACAATAAAGGAGGCAAGAATATACAATGGAGAAAGTTTCTTCAGCAAGTGGTGCTCAGAAAACTGGACAGCTACTTGTAAAATAATGATATTTCACTAATATCATATACAAAAATAAGCTCAAAGTGGATTAAAGACCTAAATGTAAGATCAGATACTGTAAACTTCCTAGAGGAAAACATAGGCATAACATACTTTGACATAACTTAGAACAATAATTTCTTGGAACTGTCTCTTAAAATATAGGAAATAAAAGCAAATATAAACAAATGAGACCTAATTGAACATTTTTATTTTCAATTGTGGTAAAAAAATACATTACATGAAATTTATCATTTTAACCATTTTCAAGTATACAGTTGAGGAGTGCTAAGTTTATGTACATTATTGTGCGACAGAGCTCCAGAACCATTTCATCTTACAAAACTGAAACGCTACACCCATCAAGAAACTTCCCTCTCCTTAGCCCCTGTCTTTCTTTGTCTCTCTCTCTCTTTTTCTGAATGTAGGTAACCATCTGCAAGCCAGGAAGATTTTCTACCATAAACCAAATCCACTGGTACATTGATCTTGAATTTCTCAACTTCCAGACTTGTGAGAAATAGATTTTTGTTATTTAAGTCCACCCAGTCCATGATATTTTGCTATGGCAGCCTGAGCAGACCAATACATATGTTAATTCTATTTTGATTTCTTGGTGAGTCACCATATTGCTTTCCATAGCAGCTGCACCATTTTACATTCCCCTCTATAAGGTACAATGTTCTTATTTCTCTACATCCTTGCTCACACTTGTTACTTTCTGTTTTATTGATAATAATCTTTCTAGAAAGTGTGAAGTTGTTAGGGGATACATTGACTGAAACAATCTACCTGACCAGGCACCACAGTATTCATTTGCATGAGTTATTTTATGACAGGAGGTCCTGGTAAGGAACATGGAATCAATAGGCCACCACTAACCAAAAGAGTTTGGAAAGGTCAATAGGAGACACCATGTGTCTTACTACCTCTCAGAATCCTTGCTGGTATCCATACTGGCTGAACAATATGTGTATCCCCAGGAAGGACTCTGAGTCAGAATGATTGGCCAAAGATAGCCTGGAAACTAACCCATCACTATAAAACCCTAGGCTGTGAGCCAGGTGGCAGAGCAGTCCTCTTGGTTTCCCTTACCCTCCTGCTCTCCACCCAGCACCCCTTGCCAATAAAGTCTCTTGCTTTGTCAGGATGTGTGGCTCCTCAGAGAATTAATTTCCAAGTGTTAGACAAGAACCCTCTTTCAGGCCCTGGAAGGGGTTCCCCTTCCTGTGACAAGGTGATATCTCATTGTTTTGATATGAATTTCTCTAGTGATTAATGACATTGAGCATCTTTTCATATGCTTGTTGGTCATCTATATATCATTTCTGAAAAAAAATTCAGGTCTTTTTCCCATTTTAAAATCTGATTGTTGTTGAGTTGTAGGAGTTCTCTGTATTTTCTGGATTAATCCCCTATCAGAAATTTGATTTGTAAGTATTGTCTCTCAGTCTGTAGGTTTCCTTTTCATTCTGTTGACAGTGTCCTTTTATGCCCAATAGTTTTCAAGTTTGGAGTGTATTTGTGTGTGAGTGTCTCTATCTTTATGTTAAACTATTATCTTGTCTCAATGATAGCATTCATATTTTGGAAATACACATAACAATTGAAACTTTCCATAATACATGAATTTTCTGATAAGTCATGATTTTTCCTACTCTATATTAATGTGAAAACTATCCTTCTGATTAACTTGTTCTATATTTCAAACTATTATTTGGTTGTGGGTTACTTTACTTAATGTTGATGGTTAATGATCTCACATATCCTGGTTTTTGAAAGTTTAATATATTAGGGAAATTAGTTTATATATTAGGGAAAAGTAATACACTTGTAAAGTGAACATCTGAAGCTTCTTTTTAAAAGTTATTTTGAAAAAGTATGGTTACTATAAAATATTCTACATATAAACAGAAAATCTTATATGTATTTAATTATAATGAAAATGTTAACCAATCCAACTTTAGGAAAAAAGGAGTGATTCATTTGTTAAAGGAAAACAATTAAAATACATATGTGTTAAATTATAGGTCTAATTATACTTTCAGTAGGGTATACTTTTGCACTGTTATTTGTGCTCCATTCATATATGATGACAGAGAGGGCAATGGCACCCCACTCCAGTACTCTTGCCTGGAAAATCCCATGGATGGAGGAGCCTGATAGGCTGCAGTCCATGGGGTCTCTAAAAGTCAGACACGACTGAGCAACTTCACTTCCACTTTTCACTTTCCTGCATTGGAGAAGGAAATGGAAACCCACTCCAGGGTTCTTGCCTGGAGAATCCCAGGGATGGGGGAGCCTGGTGGGCTGCCATCTATGGGGTCGCACAGAGTCGGACACGACTGAAGCGACTTAGAAGCAGCAGCAGCAGCATATATGATGTTCATATCTTGACACAAAGCAGAATTAAGATATTCTTTACAACCTTGTTTTCTTTCTAAAGTAATTATTTTAATCTCAGATTTTATATTTTGTTTCCCAAATAGAAGATAATATAAATAAGTAAATGATAAACCAAGACTTTAGGACCCTATATAATTGTGCATCTTTCATAATAAAGTTCAGTCGTGTCAAATGTATGTATACAATTCCAAGAGAGGGAAGAAGAGGAAGACTATATTTATAAAGCATATCAATCCACCTTAAACATGGGACAATTTATTTAGCTTACTATTTTCTAATTAGATTCAGATAAGTTTTGATTGAGGTAAATGGACAAGAGTTTGAGGAAACTTCAGGAGATAGTGAAGGACAGAGAAGGTTGGCGTGCTGCAGTCCATGGGGTTGCAAGGAATGGAACACGGCTTAGCAACTGAACAACATCTATAGGTTTATATGTTTAAAATAATAAAGTTTGGATTCTATTTTGTGTGAGAATACCTTTGTACCCCCAATTTTAAAAAATGCAGAGAGGGTGGCAGTAGTGGGGCCCAAGGAGGCAGGTGGAGTAAGACAGTGGAACTTGATAAGAAGTACTGTCTGTACTGCCTGGTGGAGGTGAGCTCACTGCACTTCTGCTGTATCAACTGCAAGGGCACTGAGCTGTGTGCTCTGAGTGCTTCTCAGCTGGTACAGAGATCAGCCACCACTGCCGCTATCATGGCTACCGTTACAAGGAAAATCCAATTCTGATACCATGTTAGAAGTGTTTCTTTGACATGTCTTTTTGTTGCTTTGGTTATTATAATTATACATAACGGCCTGCCTCAGAGAATTCGGCCTCTCTGCCTGACTCCTAAACTAAAGTGCCTTTGTTCATGATCCTGCCCACCTGTGGATGGCAAGAAGAAAGAAATGAACACATCTACTGCTTGAGACTTGTCATTCTAGGAGATATTTGCAAGATTAATGGCTTTTGTACTTTGTTTCCCCTTCTCTTCCCATCTCTGATCCATAAAAGAACCTAGTATCCAGAAGAAGATAGTTATTTTGAGACATTAGTCTGCCATCTTCTTGGTCAGCCAAATTACCAAATAACATCTTGCCTCAACACCTCGTCTCCAATTCATTGGCCTGTCATGCAGCCTGCAGAACGAGCTTGGATGTAGTAACACTATCAGCTGGTGGCCACAAGGACAGCTGCTGCTGGATGCCACTGAGCAGTTTAGCTTTGGAAAATGGGAGGATATGGCTGTTCACATTGAAGCTTTCCAGACTCCCCAGGAAGTATTGGCTGAGCAGCAACAGCTGGACTACCTGCCCCTGTGGGACAACTACAGGATAGAGAAGTATGACCAGGACCCTGAGATCTTTATCAGCTGGCTCTCAACTAAGACTACCATGATGTGGAGACAGAGCTGAAGCTCGCACATAAGGACATATGCCTGCAGAAGCTCAAGGAGTGTCAGCAGTGCAAAAAATCACAGGTGACTACAACTTGGTGCCTGCCTTCCTAGGCAAGAACAAGGAGAAGGAGGCTAAGCACAACATCACCAGGGAGGAGAAGTGATTGAAGCTTCAGCCACTCACACAGTTCATTTCCTGTGAGGAGTTTGACAACCTGTTCCATAACATGCACAAAAAGAAGATGCTGTGCACCAAGATTTGGCAGCTGCAGTGGAACCAGCACAAAGGCATCACCAAGATGGAGGAGTTGGCTAAGCATAAGGTGGCCAAGCACAAGTGCAAGAAGAGGAAGAAGAACAAGATTGAGGCAGGCACCAAGTGAGATAAGGAGGATGGCTAGGATGGCGAGACCACTGCCACCCAGAACCTGCCCAGCTCCAAGCCCCTACTGGATGCTGAGAAGGTGCTCTCCAGCTCGCTGAACTTAATCCCCATGTGCTACAGGACCATGAAGACCATCATCTTCAAGAACCACCTCCATAAGAGGCAGACATCCCCTCTAAGAGCCAGCTTCTGGGCTCTTTGGACAAAGTCCTCAAGAAAAGGATTTTAAGTATATCCAGGGATCCTTCCTAAGCTGTAGCTGTGAAAGCTGGAATGATGCTGTAAACCTTGTAAGCCAAAATGGCAAGGGGTGTAGGAGGAGGGGTGGAGAAGAAACACCTTTCCCCCCCCATTATTGCTCATTTTTAACAAGTTGATTAATTTTTTTCCCTTAGGATTTAAATCCTTTATATAGTTCTCTGAAGAAGTAACAGTAACAATCTTACGTCGATCGAGGAGGAGACAAATACATGTATATTTTAACTTAGTCCTAAACCTAGTACTTTATGATGACAATTGCCTTTAAGTGTTCAATTTGGAGAATATTATGATGAAATTTGAAAATTCATGTTTATTTGTGACTTTCTTTGCATCGGTTCATGACTGTTGTGCTGTGGGTGGAGGCAAATCTTTCCCTGCAGTGCTACCAGCTTCACCCTGTGACCTGAGCTCTGCCAGCTGCCCACAGCCACCCACAATGCCTGGCACAGCCTGGCATGTGGCACTTTAGGTGGGGGCTGGGCAGGGTAGGTGAAAGAGAGGCCAGGGAAGGATAGGGTGGGCATCCACAGGGACTTTTCAAGGAGGAATCTGGTGTTGCACAATTTGGCTAAACTGAGCTTCCCGGTAACTACTGGAAGTGGCAGAGTTTGAGCTTGTAACTCCCAAACCGACTGCTGGGGAGCTCACCATGGGAGGAGCAGCAGCCCTCAGCAGGCTCCCCTAGGTCTCTGGGGATGCAGGGACCAACACAGACTGTCAGAACATTAAGCTTCTTCTACTAGGGGTGCTTTTGCTGCTCTTAAAGCTTGTGTGCATTGTATCTGGAAGAACTCATTTTAGGAAACTCATGGCTGAGAGTTTTGAGTCCTGGTACTAGCTCCCTCCAGAGTTTTCACCCCAGTAGCAAGTACCTCTTTCACTGAGACTGGCTATGTGTCTTATTTGGGTGGCAACAGGCACTTGACTAGGCCACGGTGGGAGGGGCCCATAGAGGCCTCTAAGCCTGGGCACTGCTTCACTAGGTCACTGTCTTGAACCAGACTCAGGGGTGGCTCTGCCCAACTCTGTTTAAAGATGGTTTCAGGGGTGCTTTTTCGTGGACACGCACTGTACCTTCCTACTGGAACTTGAATCCTTTGTTTTCCAGCTGCTTGGGGCTCTTGTGTCCAAGACCCTGCAGTAGAGTCAGTAGGATGGCCAGACCCCAGCATTCTCTCTTCCCTTATAGCTACCAAGATTGTTTACCTCCCAGAATGTTTGAAGTTACATTACAGTGAAATTATTTGAAAGAAAGAAAAAAAAAAAAACCAACAACTCATCATTTCCAAGGATGACTTAATTAAGGTGCCTTTTTCTTTCTATTTACATTCTTCTGTCCCCTAAGGTAAATTTTCAGGATTAAATAAACACTTCAAATATATTGTATATGGCTTTGGTTGTAAACCTCATCACATGCTGGCAGAGCAGTACTCCATGTGACCTGAGAACAAACCCAGAATTTCTCTCTGACCATGAAGTAGCAGGCAGTGGTGTCCCTCCTGAGCACCCACTTCATGCTGTCTCCTGCAGGATAACCACGGCTGACAGTGTGTGGACACTGTCTGTGCTGAGCAGAGATAGAGACAGTGCTATGTTTTTACAGGTGTTCTGGCCAGTGTTTCTCACTTGGGGTTCCTGGACCAGCAGTACCAGCACCTCCTGGGAACTTATTGGAACTTCAGGGACTCAGGCCCTGTTCAGTCCTCTAGAGGTGGGGCCGTGGAGCTGTGTTTCTATGAGCCTTCCAGGTGACTAGTCTAAAATTTGAGAACTGCTAGCTTTAGCTACTCTGGTGTCATCAATTTTCTACATTGGATTCCTAATTTGGTGAGATTTTAAATTTAGTCTTATTTTTTAATAAAATGATTCCCAGGCTTTCATTAAGCTTGAGAAGCAAAAACTTCTTCTAAATGTTCATGGCCCTGGCTGAGAATTTTGTGTTTAAATAGGTTTTCAGTATGTGTATCTTTTTGACAGTATGAATATATTTAGGCTTGACTGTTTTTAAACACCACAATGAATGTATAATTTATGTTAAACTATGAATACTTCGTTACAAAGGAAAAGTGATTTTATAATCAGTTGCTTCTTGTCCCATCAACCCCAGCTATTACTGTTACACTAGTTCTTCCCCTGCTGTTAGCTTGGAGCCTTTACATTTCTGTATTTAATTCTCATGATAAATTAGTCACCATAATCCTGTGGAATTAGGTCTTTTCAAAACTGAAACTCTCTGGGTCACAGAAGATAATCAAGCTATTCAGAATAATGTTCTGGATGGCCAGCATTCCGAAAAGGTATTCAAACCAGAACTCTGCCTAGTACTCATATTTCTATTTTACACGTTAAACAGGTTGAGAACAACAACAACAACAACAACAACAACAACAAAAACTAAAAGAGAGAGAGAGCTTTGCTTATATGTTAATCTATATCTTTAGTTTCCTAATTAATGTCCATTTTCCCAGGGACATCCTTGCACTCTGAAGAATGTAATCCCACACTTTGGGTAAAAAGTTAAACAGGAAGATTTGTGAGCAACCAGTTTGTTGTAAATGATACTTTTAAAAATTTTCCATAGGAAGTTGCATGCTATCTCTCTTTATTTTCTGTCTAGAGATCTAACCATTTTCTATTTGGACAGCAATGATGGCTTTACTATGTCCACAAAAGCCCAGAACATCCTTAAACTAAAATGTCCATGCAAACTGATTCTATGTCCAGGCAAACTGACATACATCTGGATACAATTTCTAGAGCTAAACATAATCACAAGACATCATTATTGCAAATCATATTGACAACAATAACCATCTTAGACAGTGAGGATTAAAAGGATATTGAATAAAACACCAGATGCTAAGACAGTTTTCTATAAGCATAATATACAAATAGAACGTCACAAGAAAGTTACATCCTGACACACCTTGTAGGCTTGGGATATCTTCTAGGAATGTGCTCTTTTGAATTAAAGGGAGAATAATTTCTTATTTACCAAGAAATGTCATATGACAAACTCTACTATATCCTCTTTATAATTATTGTATAAAATTATGTTTTAATCAACTTTAAAATTCTTGCTCTGCACATACAGTTATACTCCTAATTTTTAGTGTTATAATATCCCAACATTAAGATTCTTTCCTGCTATTTTTGCATATAGAATATCTGGACTGTGTGAACACTTAAAAATTACTATTGCACATTTGCTTCTGCTGTTTAGGACTGATAAAACCACTTCAAGGACCCCTTGGAAAATTAGACTGTCAGGATTTTCTCAGTCTGCTTGAGAAGCAATCGTATGGTTGAGTTTACTTAAAAATTCCAATGGGATTGGAGCTAAGTTAGCAAAGTTGTTAGAGGTAAAAAAAGAAATAAATAGATGGAACTATATTAATCTATATATCTATGAAACAAAATTTCAAGAACACAATATATGGTAAATTTGGTCAATAATATTAAAATAAGTTTTAAAAATGAAAGAACAAGTATTTCCTTTCCCTATTCCTTTTGCTTAAAAATATTGTCCTTCACAATTTAGTGACAACAATTGATTAGAAATCATACACAATATATTTATTCACAGGTAAATTCTGGAAAATATATTTCTTGGTAGCTTACAATTTGCATTTCCTATAAATCTCATCTCTTACAGTATTTTTTAAAAGTGCCTTGACGAGCCAAATATGTTCTTGAATATTTGAGCAGCTTGTGTTAAAAACGTAGGTCTTTTTTTTTCCTGCCACATTAGGTGACTGTCATAGGAAACAGCTGCAAACAGCATCTGCTTCCATGGCTGATGCCAGGGCAGTATTGGATCCTTGAAATGTCTAAGGGGTCTGTCTGGACAGTGATGAGCTTTCTGTGGGCCCGTTTATTGCTGTTTAGGTTGCAGTAATAGAAATATTGTTAAACAATCTAATGTTTTTTGATTATCAATTTTGTCTGCAGTGCTAAACTATAAAAATGATGTTAATGACATAGTTTTCTAAATTATATGTAAGCATTCCCCGTGTACCTTTGCACTATTTATAGCGAATCAGCAAATTGCAGGAGGAATAGATAAAAATATGTATATTTTTAAGGATCGATTCCGTATGTCTTTATTCTTTAGTTGTACTCATTATCAATAGTGTAACTAACATTTATTTACTATTTCTTATTTGTTCTACCCTAAACACTTTACATATATCACTGCATTACTTCCTAACACCAAATAAGCATAGCTAGAAAGATTAATGCTACTTTGCAAATAAGGAATTGAAGCTTTTAAAGGCATAATACTGTGGACAAATGCTATGAGCTGGAGCCAGATTGTGACTGTGGGCCAGGTCTGGAAGCAGGATGTGACTGAAGGGGAAAATGTGTAGTTCTCCACTGAAAATTGATGCTCCATCCTCCTGCTCTCATTCCTGATTTTAGAAAAGGTTTACATTTACAAAGATTTAGATGCAATTTTCAACTATTCTAAAAACAGCAGGACACACCTGACTTTAATAGTTTTCTTAACTGAAATTTTAGATGTTTTTTTCTTCAGATCAATGTATGAGAAAAGGTTATTTTGATGCATTTTGTGTTCAACTTCCCCTTTAGTGATTCATTTTTGTCTTTTTCTTCCCATCTGTCTACTAAAAAAATGTGAAATTGTAAAAAGAAGGTAGATTGTGGAAGGTAGAATGATTGGCCCCCAAAGATATCTACATCCTAACCCCTGGAATCTATGAACAGGTAAAGATTCATGGCAAAGGAAGTAGAATTAAGGTTGCCAAAAAGCTGACCTTAAAATAAAAAGATTATCCTAGATCATCGGGTTGGTCGTGAAACATGGGACGAAGCAGATGAGAGTTTAGAGTGATGTCATGTGAGAAAAACTTAACCTACATTTGCTGACTTTGACAATGGAGGATGAGAGTATGGCCAAGAAATGGTATGGCCTCTAAAAGCTGGAAAAGGCAAAGAAACAGATTCTCCCCAAGAACCTCTAGAAACGAACACCAAACTTAATTAAGTCCAGTAAGATCTATATCAGACTGATTTATGAAATATAGGATTATATTCTGCAGTTAAGACACTAAATCATTGCTAATTGTTCTCAACAGCAATACAAAAGCAATATATTAATATTGTTTCAGGTCATTCTGAATCAGAACCCTCACTCTAACACCTGCACTGCTTGGGGGTGAGAAGAGCATTATCTACAATGAACAAACAACTCTTTGAAACTAAAACTAAATAATCTAGGGGAGTTTTTGACACTGATTCTATTTCTTCTACACTAATGAATACACATACCTCTTGCAGAAGATACAGGTCAGAAGTACATGTATATATGCCCTTTGTGATCAATATGCAAAAAAAATCACTTTATAAAAAAATCAAATGGGTTATTCAATTACTTATCTCATTATTTAGTCAGTTATCAGATTATCTTGTTCTAAAAATTACATAATTATGCATGCCACTTAGGACACAAAAATATCTTTCAAAATAAGGGAGAGAACAAGGGAGGATAAGAATTCAAAATTCAGGAGACTGAAGTGAAGTTAGTATTTAGGCATAAATCATTAAAAAGAAAAATCATCACAGATTTTAAAAGAGGGTACTCCTTATGTTTCTTACTAAAATATACCTAACATATAAGGACACTCAAATGTTGAAAACAAATTGAATTATACTTCTGGTCAGGAAGTAGAAAGTCTCAAGAGACCAGGGAAAAATCCAAATAGGCTGCAAAAAATCATAGTATTAGGGACCCTCCAGAAATCTGATGATGCAATAAATCTGGAAAAGCTATATTTCAAAAGTAGATAAGCACTTAAATAATTTCTATGCTTGGTGATATGAGATGAGGAAAAGTAAATACACCGTACAGAAGGATGAGAAGAAATGCCTTAAGTTTCAGCAGATTTTTAATGTGATACGTGAGTGAACCTGTTGGATTCAAAACCAGTGGCACCTCACAGATATAATTTGAATCCACTTGCTAATTCCTTCTCATGTGCCATTTACTAAGGGCACAAAAGCTGGGTAAAGGGAAAAAAGACCTGAGAAAATATACCCACAGGATATTGGACTATCTTAGTCCTTTAGGGCTGCTATAGCAAAAAGCCTTAAATGACAGAAAGTTATTTCTCAGAGTTCTGGAGACTGGAAGTCCAAGATCATGGTGCCAGCATGTTTAAAAGAGGGCCTTCCTCCAAGTTGTAGAGTTTTCATTGTATCTTCACATGGCAAAGGGCAAAGGGATGCAAGCAGACCATTGAAAGTTAAAGTCACAGTTGTGTCTGACTCTGCAACCTACCCCATGGACTATACAGTCCATGGAATCTTTAGGGTAGAATAGTGGAGTGGGTAGCCTTTCCCTTCTCCAGGAGATTCCCAACCTAGGGATAGAACCCAGGTCTCATGCATTACAGTCAGATTCTTTACCAACTGAGCTATCAGGGAAGCCCGTACAGGTGTCTTAAAGAGATTAGTATAGTGGTGTCCTGTTAAGGCAGAACAGTGGAAGAAAGGAAAAACCATATAGTAATTCAAGGCTTTCACTGAGTCAGGAGTGGCAAAGAAATTCCCTAAAAGCTAGGGACCTTCAACAGATTACAGCTGAAGCACACAAAAGTCTGGGAGTAAATCATCAAATTGGAGACAAAAGTTTTTCTAGGTACAGAAAGAAGGGAGCTACACTAGAGAAAAAAGGGACTCCTCCCACCTGCCCAAAATTAGAGCTGAAAAGTAGAACTCTGACATCTCACTGAGGATCACATCCCAAACACTGCTGGGACTGGAGGTCTGTGTCCCAATCACCTGATTTACAGATGGGCTGAACTCCTCCCAGGTCCCTTGGCATACAGTGCTGGTGACAGAACCAGAGCTGATGGGGCTGTAGCTGAGTTCTCAGGTTACAGAACTGTTTCCAGGTCCATAGTTGAGACCATGGCCATTGGATGTCAGCTTGACTTCTAAAAATGGGTCTTTGGCCATGGACTGCACTGTAGTTTAACAATCTCCTAGTTCTCAAGTGCCTCCCATGCAGACACTTTTGTTCATGGATACTTGTTATTGTTGTGCA
>NW_011494944.1:1005193-1040572 GCF_000754665.1 Bison bison bison | reverse complement strand
ATCGGCAACCCTGAAGACTGCAACATGTCAGGCTTCCGTGTCCTTCACAATCTCCCATAGTTTGTTCAGACTAATGTCCAGAGTTGGTCATGCTATCTAACCATCTCATCCTCTCTTCCCGCCTTCTCCTTCTGCCCTCCATCTTTCCCAGCATCAGGATCTTTACCAATGAGTTGGCTCTTTGCATCAAGTGGCCAAAGTCTTGGAGCTTCAGTTTCAGCATCAGTCCTTCCAATGAATATTCAGGGAAGATTTCCTTTAGGATTGACTGGTTTCATCTTGCAGTCCAAGGGACTCTCCAGTATCTTCTAAAGCACCACAGTTTGAAAGCATCAATTCTTTGGCACTCAGCCTTCTTTATGGTACTATTCTCACCTCTGTACCTGACTACTGGAAAAACCATAGCTTTGACTACACGAACGTTTGTCAGCTAAGTGATGTCTCTGCTTTTAAATATGCTGTCTAGGTTTGTCATAGCTTTCCTTCTAAAGAGCAAGTATCTTTGAATTTCATGATTGCAGTCACTGTCCACAGTGATTTTGGAGCCCAAGGAAATAAATTTTGTCACCATTTCCATTTTTTTTCCCACCTATTTGCCACGAAGTGATGGGCCCAGATGCCATGATCTTATTTTTTTGGTTGTTGAGTTTTAAGCCAGATTTTCATTCTCATTTTTCACTGTCATCAAGAGGCTGTTTAGTTCCTCTTCAATTCCTGCCATTAGAGGGGTATCATCTGCATATCTGAGGTTGTTGATATTTCTCCTAGCAATCTTGATTTCACATTGTGATTTATCCAGCCCTGCTTTTTTCATGATGTATTCTGCATATAAGTTAAATAAGCAATATACAGTCTTAATGTACTCCTTTCCTAATTTTGAACCAGTCTGTTGTTTCAATGTAAGGTTCTAACTGTTGCTTCTTGACCTGCATACAGGTTTCTCTGGAAACAGGTAAGATAGTCTCGTATTCCCATATCTCTAAGAACATTCCGTAGTTTGTTGTGATCCACGGTGGATGGATGCCAAATTATTGCAGTTGTGATGGGGATAGGAGTTAGGGACATCTTATTCAGCCATCTTGCTGATGTCACTCTTTTCTGTGTTCACTTTAAAGATGTGTCAGCCACTCATAATTTGACAAAAACCCGCATCCATGTCTTCCAGGTGGAAGGTCAGTTACTGATATGTGGTACAGTTATCAAAGTGAATGGATACCCATTCCAATATTTTTGCCTGGAGAATTTCATGGACAGAAGAGTCTGGTGGACTGCAGTCTGCGGGGTCGCAAAGAGTAGGACATGACTGAGCGACTAACACTTTTATAGTTATATGGTCTTATTTTGGTGACTCTTGTTTATATAATTCTGAATATCAGTGTTCAATGTAACTGACAGCTATACTCCTCAAACAATACTAATTTATTTATCCAATCATTGATTTACTCTTTTAAAATGCTTTGATGTCTTCTGTATCTTTGCACTGAAAGGATGCTTAACAACTTGTGGCACAAAGGCTTTGAACAAGAAGAGACAAGGAATGTAATTTTCCTAGTGCAGTGAGATATTCTGCAATATTATATTTGATATTTAAAAGCCTGAAACTCAAAATGAAGAAGATAAATTGAAATGCTGTGATTTAAGTGCAAATTAAGCTCTCAGCAATGTTAAAATAAAGGTTTTGCACATAATTAATGAAGCAAAGAGAGTGTAAATATTATACAGTAATTGGATTGGTCAATGGTAACACTGAGGTAACTGGTGATTTATTTATCTATGGAAGGAACAAATTTCAAAACAAACATAATAAAGAGCTATTACTGTTTTATGATTATAAATAAAGTCATATATTTAAGAATTGAAGCCTCAACATTCTTAAAAGTTACTTCATACCTTGAATCTCTCAGGAGTACTTTAGTTTAAATTATTGGAAAATTTCAGTTTAAGGGTATTTGCCATTTATGTAGGATTTAAGTTATATAGTACCATATTTTCAGGAGCAACTGCTTTTATTTTTATATAAAATTCAAATATATTTATTATTGACAGATGTAAAAGATAGAATTTTGATAAAACAAATCATATTATGATCATGTGCCAATAAAATATTATATAAATAAAGTTTAATCAATCAATCAAATATCATAATATAAACTAGTGTGTATTTTTTTCAGCTCATTGACCTGTTTCTAGTTAAAAGAAATACTAGGAGTCTTATTTCAATTGGAAGCTAGAAATTTTCAAATTTTATTGTTTTTTTTTTTAGGAAATTAATATAAACAAATTTGAACTAACAAACAGGTAACCCTTCATAATGTTTTGTCTGTCAATTCTGTGTCATTTTAAATTTTTTCCACCATTCATTCTGTGCCCCCATCACACTAAGTCTTTGAGTTCTGAGGTTTTAACTTATTCTCTATCATCTTTGCATTTGCCATTTCCTGTACTAAAACAATCCACCTTTCTTCTTCCACTCTATGGTCTACCTTCTCATCTTCTGGGGATCATCTAAGGATTGGCTTTCTTGTGGAAGTTTGCATTAGCTGCCCTTCCCAGGTGTGTTCATTGTGCCTTGAATTCTTATTACAACACTTCTCACATTTACTATATTCTATATTAATACAAAACATTTTGGATAATAACATGTCCAACCTATAACAGACTAAGATCTGTAAAGGAAGAATTAGGATAAAGAGTAAGCACAATAAGTAGAATTAGGGTTTGTTTTAGAATACCAAGTATCTCAGTTATCTAGCATAGGGTACACACTAGGCACCATATATACATTTTTGAACACATGAATAACTAAGTCCATAATAATAATCAAAATATGGGCCTTTAGTTTGTATGTTATAAATAATCTCCCCTAAATTGTGCCATAGTTCTCATAAATTTTGTGAAATACTCCTTTCTCTGATTCCTTAGTTTTCTTAGTCTTAGATCCTTTATATTTGAGAGAACCTGAAGGGATCCATTAATGTTATTTTTAGAAGACACATATACCCAATATTTGCATAGTTTTGCAAAATGCATGAAAACCATGAGGTTTTGGCTTTGATCATTATGTGTGGACAACAGCCAAAAATATTAATACTTGTATTTCCATTCATTCTTGAGTCACTTGATTACACAAGATAAATATAATTACAAACTTAAAATGAGGAAATTATGGCAAAAAAAAAAAAAAAAAACAGTGAACACTGAAAGCTATTATATGCATTTGGTGATGTAATTAATGAATAACCTGAATCTAAGTTAAAAGTTGTAATATTCAAAAGATAATCTATTAGTCAGTTACAGAAAAGGTCATGATTATGTTAATAACATTGGAGCCATCTGTGATTATACATCCCTAAATTTTCTGTTAAATATTTGAAAAATTAAATTTCTTTCTTTCTTTCTCTCTCTCTCTCTCTTTTTTTTTTTTTTTTTTTTCCACACTGCACAGCATATAGGATCTTAGTTCCCAGACCAGGCATCAAAACCATGACCCCTGCAGTGGAGTCACAGAGTCTAACTGTCCTGAGCTGAACAGTTTATGGGTATATCACCTGGCTTGACAGCCAGGGAATTTCCATGAAATGTTAAGTTTTGAAAGCATTTGTATTGGTTATCTGTTGCTGTATAACAAACTACGCCCCAAACTTAACAACAGTCACCATTATTAAGTCATGGTTTCTAAGGGTTAGGAATTATTCTCAGGGTTTCACAGAAGCTGCAGTCAAATATTGGCTGAGTTGCTAGTCATCTCAAAGCTTGACTGAAGAAAGATGTGCTTCCAAGCTTATTCAAATTTTATTGGTAGATTCAGATTCTTGGGTGCTATAGTCAAGGCTTTTCTGAATTCCTTATTATGTGGGCTTCTGCAACATAGCAGATTGCTTCATCAAAATGTATGAGCCAAAAAGGAGATAGAAAGAGTCCAGCAAGATGGAAATCATATTCTTTTGTATCTTAATCACAGAAGTGATATTTCGTCAGAGAAAGTGACACCTCATATATTTAATTCTGTTCTATTTAATAGAAGCACATAACTAGGTCCACCCACTATCACAAGGACTGGAATTCCAGGAGAAGATCATTGGGAGCTATGTGGATCTATCACCAGTATCAGTATCAGTTGAGTTCAGTTCAGTCACTCAGTCGTGTCCAACTCTTTGTGATGCCACGTACACCAGGCTTCCCTGTCCATCATCAACTTTCAGAGTTTACTCAAACTCATGCCCATCGAGTCGGTGATTCCATCCAACCATCTCATCCTTTGTTGTCCCCTTCTCTTCCCGCCTTCAGTTTTTCCCAGAATTAGGGTTTTTTCAAATGAGTCAGTTCTTCACATCAGGTGACCAATGTATTGGAGTTTCAGCTTCAGCATCAGTCCTACCAATGAAGATTCAGGATTGATTTCCTTTAGGATGGACTGGTTGGATCTCCCAAGATGGACAGATCATGGTGGAGAGTTCTGACAGAACGCGGTCCACTGGAGAAGGGAATGGCAAATCACTTCAGTATTCTTGCCTTGAGAACCCCATGGACAGTATGAAAAGGCAAAAAGATATGACATTGAAATATGAACTCCCCAGGTCAGAAGGTGCACAGTATTTTACTGGAGAAGAGTGGAGAAATAACTCCAGAAAGAATGAAGAGATGGACCCAAAGGTAAAACATGCCCAGTTGTGAATGCAACTGGTGATGGAAGTAAAGTCCAATACTGTAAAGAACAATATTGTATAAGAACCTAGAATTTAAGTTCATGAATTGGAAGTGGGTCAAACAGGAGATGGCAAGAGTAACCATCAACATTTTAGGGGTCAGTGAACTAAAATGGACTAGAATGAGCAAATTTAATTCAGATGACCATTATATCTAATACTGTGGGCAAGAATCCCTTAGAAGAAATGGAGCACCCATCATAGTCAGCAGAGGACTCCAAAATGCAGTACTTGGATGTGATCTCAAAAACAACAGAATGATCTCTGTTTATTTCCAAGGCAAATTGAAATTCCAAGACAAAACCATTCAGTATCACAGTAATCCAAGTAAATTGCCTAACCACTAATGCCAAAGAAGCTGAAGTTGAATGGTTCTATGAAGACTTATAAGACCTTCTAGAACTAACACACAAAAATTCCTTTTCATCACTGGGGACTAGAATGCAAAAGCAGGAAGTCAAGAGATACCTGGAGTAACAGGCAAGTTTGGCCTCGGAGTACAAAATGAAGCAGGGCAAAGGCTGACAGAGTTTTGTCAAGAGAATGCACTGGTCATAGAAAACACCCTCTTCCAAGAACATAAGAAACTACTCTACCCATGGACATCACTAGATGGTCAGTAACAAAATGATATTAATTATATTATTTTTTTAAATTTTATTTTATTTAAATTTACAATATTGTATTGGTTTTGCCATATATCAAAATGAATCTGCCACAGGTATACATGTGTTCCTCATCCTGAACCCTCCTCCCTCCTCCCTCCCCATACCATCCCTCTGGGTTGTCCCAGTGCCCCAGCCCCAAGCATCCAGTATTGTACATCGAACCTGGACTGGCGACTTGTTTCATATATGATATTATACATGTTTCAATGCCATTCTCCCAATCATCCCACCCTCTCCCACAGAGTCCAAAAGACTGTTCTATACATCAGTGTCTCTTTTGCTGTCTTGTATACAGGGTTATTGTTGCCATCTTTCTAAATTCCATATATATGCATTAGTATACTGTACTGGTGTTTTTCTTTCTGGCTTACTTCACTCTGTATAATAGGCTCCAGTTTCATCCACCTCATTAGAACTGATTCAAATGTATTCTTTTTAATGGCTGAGTAATACTCCATTGTGTATATGTACCACAGCTTTCTTATCCATTCATCTGCTGATGGACATCTAGGTTGCTTCCATGTCCTGGCTATTATAAAAAGTGCTGCGATGAACATTGGGGTACACGTGTCTCTTTCCCTTCTGGTTTCCTCAGAGTGTATGCCCAGCAGTGGGATTGCTGGGTCATAAGGTAGTTCTATTTCCAGTTTTTTAAGGAATCTCCACACTGTTCTCCATAGTGGGTGTACTAGTTTGCATTCCCACCAACAGTGTAAGAGGGTTCCCTTTTCTCCACACCTTCTCCAGCATTTATTGGTTGTAGACTTTTGGATTACAACCATTCTGATTGGCATGAAATGGTACCTCATAGTGGTTTTGATTTGCATTTCTCTGATAATGAGTGATGTTGAACATCTTTTCATGTGTTTGTTAGCCATCTGTATGTCTTCTTTGGAGAAATGTCTATTATATTCTTTGTAGCTGAAGATGGAGAACCTCTATTCAGTCAGCAAAACAAGATTGGAAGCTGACTATGGCTCAGATCATGAACACCTTATTGCAAAATTCAGACTTATATTGAAGAAAGTAGGGAAAACCAATAGACCATTTAGTATGACCTAAATCCAGTCACTTATGATTATACAGTGGAAATCAACTATACTTCAGTAAAATTTTCAAAAGCATATTATTGATCTCATCACTTTGTTATTAAAAGACTCTATATAGTAATACACATTTAATACACAGTTTAAAATATATAAATTAGTAAAATCCTTTTGATCTAATTTAACTTTCATTTTTCACTAAAAAACGATTGTGAACGCTTTATATTCCAAAGGAGTTTATCATTTTATAGATGGGATATTGGGATAAAATCATTTACTTAATATTTGTTAATGTGGTTGGCAAGTAAATAGATAAATGAATACTTCGTGAAGATTTCCAAAACTCTTGTTAGATGAATAAAACTTTATCAAATAATTTAAAAATTGTATCAGAGGTAATTATATTATATATTTTTATGGGGGTTTGCAAGCAGAAAATTAACGGCAAATGTATTTTCCTTATAAACTCTAAATCTTGAGCCTGAAGCAAAGTTTTTAAATGTTATAAGTATATAACTGTAACCATGTATATCTGTGGTAATCTGCATTTTTACTTTAAGCCAATTATAATAACTTTTGTGTTTTCATGGTGCCTATAGTAGTTACAACTGCAATTCATGCTATTGTTTACTGTTATTCTTAGTTTAATATTTTGTTCAAGTCTGAAGACTTTATTGGATCTACATCTAATGTTGTAAGGTAAAATGTTATGCCTTAAGACCTCTGGGAATATATAAAATTTTACATGTAATATAAAAATAAATGCCTAAAATCTTTAAAAATTTTATATAAGCTTATGCATTGCCATGAGTGAAAATATTGTATGATTACTTAAGATATTTATATTTCATAATTTTGTAATTTTTAACATATGTTAATGAAAAACAAATAGGGGAAAAGTAATGATTACAATATATTTTTTATAAAATCACATGTAGAATTTATGATTAAAATAGAAATAATCAATGTTGTGAACTTAAAGATAAATCAGTTTTGTTTTTTCCCCAAAGATTTTAAACATTTTCTTTTGCCTCTGTGAAACATCAATATGGCAAGGGATCAAAAAAGGAAAATTTAATGAAAGTAAAATCTGGGTCATGAATTTTAAGGTTCAAGTGCACCTTGCAAGATTAGATAACTGATTCTGATGAAGACTCAAGAAAGACTGTTTTCAAACACGGGAAGACTCATAATCTGCTTGCTGTTATTTATGTGCCACAGATAAATCAAAACAAACAAACATACAAACAAAGCTTGAGGTGAGTGAAACTGGTATCCCTTGATCAAAGGTCATTTATGCATGTAGTTCAGTTCAGTCACTCAGTCGTATCCGACTCTTTGAGACCCCCTTGAACCTCAGCATGTCAGGCCTCTCTGTCCAGTGAGTCCTTAACTACTTTCTCAAAGATTCCTGTGAATCAATTAAAAGAAACAAAGACAAAAAAAAGAAACAAAACAAAACTGAAAACCATTCATTTCAACACTTTTCTTGGTCTGAGTTAATGAAACATAAGAAGGTTGGGATAAGGTTGAAATTTGTAATGGTGTATAGAATCATTTTATAGCATTAAATATAATTTTATGATATTTTTGTTTTTTTGTAAACAGATATATAAAAATACACACACACACATAAAGTTTTCAAAGCAAATTATTGAATGATTATTAAATGTGGATTTTGTGTACTTTTATTAAAAAAAAAGAAATAGAAAAAGGCAAAAAAATTGATATATTTACATATTTGCATATGTGCCTAAAATGAAAAAAGAGGAAAAATACTAGTATTAAATGATGACCACATGAAATAACCAGAACTCTCACTTACTAATGTGAAACTGTTAACTGATTTGGCTATTACTGAAAATTGTTGATTGAGCCCTACCAACAATAACTGAATGTACATGTTCTACAAACCAGACATTTCTTTCATCCTTAAATATATACTCAACAAATATGCACATATGTATTCAACAACAACAATACAAATAAATATAATATTTAAAACAAGCATATGTAATATCCTATAGTGAGATACTATATAAAGACTCATTAAGAGGATAAACTGTTATTATATTCATACCAAAGAATACTATCCTTGAATACAATATACTAGTCATAATTAGATACAAAATATTAAAAAGTCAGAGACATAATGTTGAGCAAAATAATTCTTATGACATGAAATTTGTATAAACTTCAAAAAGAGACATTTATTCAATGTTTACAGAAGTCATGTTGTTATACGGATGCAGCGAGACTGGAAGGGAAACATGAAGGCAGCACTTTAGGTATATGGCATTATCTGTGTTTTATTCTGGATTCACACTTAATTTTTGAAAAATTTATCAAGCTACACATTGATTGTGCATATTTCCATTTTAATGTAATTTTTCTACAAAAATCTGAACATTAAGAATCAGATATGTGTTATAGGAATATCAGATTTAAAATGTGCCATTTCCAATAAAATACCTTTTTAATAATTAAATGTGAGCAGTTATCTAAATCTGTGTGTGTGTGCTCAGTTGCTCAGTTGTGTCTGAATCTTTACCCATGGACTATAGCCCACCAGTGTCCTCTGTCCATAGACTTTTCCATGAAAGATAGTGGAGTGGTTGCCATTTCCTACTCCAGAGGATCTTCCCAACCCAGGGACTGAACCCATGTCTCTTGTGTCTTCTAAGTCGGCAGGCAGATTCTCCACTACTGCACCACCTACACTAATTAGAGAAGCTATATTCAACTTCCATTTCTGGATCTGATAAATCAGACCTACAGAGATTGCCCTGAAATTGTGGTAAGTCTATAATAATCCTATGTAATGTTTTTCATCACTTTTCTGCAAAAGACAAGTCTAGGAAGAGAAACCCAATTACAGTGAGATTTTAGTCTAGTATTAACCTTCACCTCTGGGTTCTGTCAATATACCAATCAAGAACAGATTTGCACAGGAAAAAATGCACAAGGAGAAACCTCACATCACATGCTGGCATTTATATACCAGCTTTTCATGAACAATGCTTCAGCCTTATAGTAGTGCCTTTGGTTTCTGAGCAAAAAACGCTTTTATTAATGAAGATATGCTTCAATCTTAATTGGCTATTTCTTGTCTTTAGTTCTTTACATCTATTTGAACAGAAAAACAAATGTAATAGAAATTTATTTTTCAAAACACTGAAAAATACACAGCTGTGTTTCTTTCATAAATTAAATCTACTAATTTGTTAAGAATACTGCAATTCTGTGCTCATTATTGCAACTATTTTATATTACATAATTTATTATATATGTGTTTAACTTTACTGAAATAGCACCATAGATTTCAGAATAGAAATCAAATAACATTCTTTAGTACAAAATGTAAAACAGCTACAAAAAGATGAATTATTTAAGGTATTTGCTTTTGTTGACTAATGCAAATTTTTATTACCAGGAAATATTTCTACTAGGATTTGTATGTGGAAAGTTACTTTGAAAGCATGCCTCCTTAAGCTGACTTGCAGGTTGCATACTGTCAGGGCAACGAAGTGGGACAATGGAAGTATCCTTGCTCTCAGAGTTTATAATAATTTACTCCCTCCATTCTTGTAAAATCTTACCTCCATTGATTTCCTTGCTTTCATAACCATTTTTCTGTCTCACTCCTCCTTTAATGACATTCAAGACACCTAGAATTAAACACGCCACCAAAAAACTAACAGAGTTTATCAGTGAATCCAGTAAAGTTGCAGAATACAAGTTAATACATAAGAATCTGTGGCACTTCTATATATAAACAAAAAACTATCATAAAGAAAAATTAAGGAAATATTCCCATTTACAACCTCATCAAAAAGAATAATATACGTAGGAGTAAACATACCAAAAGAGGTAAACGATCTCTACTCAGAAAACTAGAAGACATTGATGAAATAAACTTTGAATGACACAAAGAGATGGAAAAAAATACCATGCTCATGTATTGGAAGATTAATATTTTAAAAATGACCATTACCCAAGGCAATCTACAGATTCAACAAAATCCCTAACAAAATACCAAGGGCATTTATCACAGAACTAGAAGGAGTAATTTTAAAGTTTATATAGGAAACACAAAAAAATCCAAATAGCAAAAAAAAAAATAGTCTTTTTTATTATTTATTTATTTATTTAACTTTACAATATTGTATTGGTTTTGCCATACATCACCATGAATTCGCCACGGGTGTACACGTGTTCCCAATCCTGAACCCCCCTCCCACCTCCCTCCCCATACCACCCCTCTGGGTCATCCCAGTGCACCAGCCCCAAGCTTCCTGTACCCTGTATGTGAGGCAGCAAAAGAGACACAGATGTATAGAACAGTCTTTTGGACTCTGTGGGAGAGGGAGGGGGGGATAATTTGGGAGAATGGCATTGAAAAATAGTCTTGAGAAAGAAAAGAGATCAAGGTTTTGCATTCTCTGACTTCAGACTATAATACAAGATTACAGAAGTCACTAGTACAGCTACTGGCACAACAACAGACACATAGATAGAGGGAACCGTATAGCCGCCCCATAAATAAGCCCACAGCCACCTCATGCGGAGAGTTGACTCATTGGAAAAGACTCTGATGCTGGGAGGGATTGGGGGCAAGAGGAGAAGGGGACGACAGAGGATGAGATGGCTGGATGGCATCACTGACTCGATGGATGTGAGTCTGAGTGAACTCCGGGAGTTGGGAGGCCTGGCATGCTGCAATTCATGGGGTCGCAAAGAGTAGGACACGACTGAGCGACTGATCTGATCTGATCTGAACCTGTGACAAATAAGGTGAAAATATACAATTGAGAAAAGACAGTCTCTTTACTAAGTGGTGCTGAGAAAACAGGACACATTTTTGTAAAAGAATGAAATTAGAACATTCTCTATCATCATATACAAAAATAAACTCAAATGAATTAAAAACCTAAATGTAAGACCAGAAACTATAAAGTCCCTAGAAAAGAACATAGGCAGAACACTCTGCCATAAATCATTACAATATTTTTTTATACCTGTCTCTTAAAGTAAAGGAAACAAAGAACTCTAAACAAATTAAGTTTTCTTAATTTCCTCTTGGGGTATTTCATTGTTAGTGTACAGAAATACCACTGATTTTTGCATGTTGGCTTTGTATGCTGGGAACATTACTGAATTTGTTACAATAAAATTAACTATTGAAGAAGTGTGAAAACCGTATTATTGTTGTTATATGGGTTTCATAGTAGAACCAGTTAAAATAATCTGAAAAACAAGAATTACCATTGGAAAAATAAATTACAGAAAAAAGAAAGACTCATGACTAAAATACAATAGTCAATAATAAGTATATAATGTATCTGCTGCTGCTGCTGTTGCTTCTAAAAATGGAGAATGATCTCAAGCACGCTCTTACACAATTGGATTTGACAGTTTTTGTGCATTATGTCTGTGTTATGATTTATCTTTTGATCATTTGAGACTGTCAGCTTCAAATATGCATTAATGTTGAAGAGCACAGTTCAATTTGTATACATTAAAAATATGTTTATTAAATAAATGGCATTTTTGTTAAAAGTATAAATTATTGCTGGAATATTGATCTCAATGCTACAGGAATACATAAATTCTCTATTATAAATTTCAGCTTTCAATTGTCATGCCTTTAATTACAAAAATAACTCGATGATTAGAAAATCATTCATGTGGCCATTGTTAAACTTAATACAGGGTTATAATTACAGCTTTCTTTAAAAATGGTTTATGATGCAATATTTTACAATGCTAATAAGTATAAAGAATTTTGAGTACTCGTCTTTAACATAAATTAAATTCTCATATTTTTCTATATTGATTTTGATTGTATATAAATCATTTATCTAATACTATGTACCTTAGGAATTTTTTATTACATATGAATTGACTAAGGACAGTGGTGTTCTATATGAAGTAGCTGAAGTCACTCATGTGGCTACATTCACTTGAGAGTACAAAGAGAGATGGTTTACAAAAGATTGCTTGTCTACCTAGGGTTGAGAGACTGCTCTAAAACAATTCACTTATCCTTCATAGATGACCTTTTTATCTAAATTAGAGAGTTTATGAAGCACCATTTTAAATCATCCTGAAATCTTAGCAACAAGTTCAAAAGCCTCACCCATAATTTGATCTAAACCCTAAGGCTGCTGCTGCTGCTGCTGCTAAGTCACTTCAGTCGTGTCCGACTCTGTGCGACACCATAGACGGCAGCCCAACAGGCTTCCCCATCCCTGGGATTCTCCAGGCAAGAACACTGGAGTGGGTTGCCATTTCCTTCTCCAAAACCCTAAGGCTATATTTTACTAAAAGCATGCTCTTAATAGGACTCAATCAAACCTTGTGCACACCAGGACCTAGAGACCAAACAGAGACTAAGGCAGAACTTTGTTTGAGTGTCTCCTGTGGTGGTACAGGTCAGCAGTGGGCTGCCGCAGAGGCAAGTGCTCTGGGTGCAGCAGACTTGGGTATGCAGTACGCCCTCTTGGAGGAGGTCACCATTAACCCCACCATAGATATGCCAGAACTTACCCAGGACTGGGGAAATAGACTCTTGGAGGGCACAAACAGAAACTTGTGTGCACTAGGACATAGGAGAAAGAAGCAGTGACCCCACAGGAGACTGACCCAGACTTGCCCATGAGTGTCCAGGAGTATCCTGTAGACTCATGGGTTAGCAGTAGCCTGCTGCAGGGTCGGGAATAATGAGTGTAGCAGAGCGTGTATGGGACAATTTGAAGGAGGTCACAATTATCTTCATTACCTCCACCATAGTTTGGCCCAAGGTAAATAACAGGAAATAGCAAGGAGAATAGCAAGAAGAGATGAAAGCCTTCCTCAGTGATCAGTGCAAAGAAATAGAGGAACACAACAGAATGGGAAAGACTAGAGATCTCTTCAAGAAAATTACAGATATGAAGGGAACATTTCATGCAAAGATGGGCTTAATAAAGGACAGAAATGGTATGGACCTAACAGAAGCAGAAGATACAAAGAAGAAATGGCAATACTACACAGAAGAACTATACAAGAAAGAGCTTCATGACCCAAATAATCACGATGGTGTGATCACTCACCTAGAGCCAGACATCCTGGAATGTGAAGTCAAGTGGGCCTTAGGAAGCATCACTATGAAGAAAGCTAGTGGAGGTGATGGAATTCCAGTTGAGCTACTCCAAATCCTGACAGATGATGCTGTGAAAGTACTGCAGTCAATATGTCAGCAAATTTGGAAAATTCATCAGTGGCCACAAGACTGGAAACGGTCAGTTTTCATTTCAATCCCTAAGAAAGGCAAAGCCAAAGAATGCTCAAACTACCAGACAATTGCACTCATCTCACACGCTAGCAAAGTAATGCTCAGAATTCTCCAAGCCAGGCTTCAGCCACACGTGAACCGTGAACTTCCAGATGTTCAAGGTGCTTTTAGAAAAGGCAGAGGAACCAGAGACCAAATTGCCAACATCTGCTAGATCATCAAAAAAGCAAGAGAGTTTCAGAAAACAAACAAACAAACAAACAAACAAAAACATCTATTTCTTCCTTATTGCCTATGCCAAAGCCTTTTACTGTGTGGAACACAACAAACAGGGGAACATTCTGAAAGAGATGGGAATATCAGACCACCTGATCTGCTTCTTGAGAAATCTTTGTGCAGGTCAGGAAGCAACAGCTAGAGGTGGACATGGAACAGACTGGTTTCAAATAGGAAAAGGAGTATGTCAGGGCTGTATATTGCCACCGTGCTTATTTAACTTATATGCAGAGTACGTCATGAGAAATGCTGGGCTGGATGAAACACAAGCTGGAATCAAGATTGCCAGGAGAAATATCAATAACCTCAGCTATGGAGATGACACCACCCTTATGGCAGAAATTGAAGAACTAAAAAGCTTCCTGATGAAAGTGAAAAAGTGGAAGAGGAGAGTGAAAATGTTGGCTTAAAGCTCAACATTCAGAAAACAAAGATCATGGCATCCAGTCCCCTCACTTCATGGCAAATACATGCAGAAACAGTAAGAACAGTGTCTGACTTTATTTTGGGGGGCTCCAAAATCACTGCAGATAGTGATTGCAGTCATGAAATTAAAAGATGCTTACTCCTTGGAAGAAAAGCTATGAACAATCTTGACAGCATATTAACAAGCAGAGATGTTACTTTGCCAACAAAGGTCCATGTAGTCGAGGCTATGGTTTTTCCTGTGGTCATGTATGGATGTGACAGTTGGACTGTGAAGAGGGCTGAGTGCTGAAGAATTGATGCTTTTGAACTGTGGTGTTGGAGAAGACTCTTGAAAGTCCCTTTGACTTCATGGAGATCCAACCAGTCCATCCTAAAGGAGATCAGTCACAGGTGTTCATTGGAAGGACTGATGTTGAAGCTGAAACTCCAATACTTTGGCCACCTGATGCAAAGAGCTGACTCATTTGAAAAGAACCCTGATGCTGGAAAAAATTGAGGGCAGCAGGAGAAGGGGACAACAGAGGATGAGATGGTTGGATGACATCACTGACACAATGGACATAAGTTTGAATAAACTCCATGAGTTGGTGAGGGACAGGGAGGCCTGGCGTGCTGCAGTCCATGGGGTCAGAAAGGGCCAGACATGGCTGAGTGACTGAATTGAACTGAACTAAAATAACAAGGAGGGAACACAGCCCCAATCATCAACAGAAAATTGGATTAAAGATTTACTGATCATGGCCCTGCCCATTAGAACAAGACCCAGTTTCTCCCTCAGTCAATCTCTCCCATCAGAAAGCTTCCATAAACCTGTTGTATTCTCCATCAGAGGGCAGACAGACTGAAAACCACAATCACAGAAACTAACCAACCAGATCATATAGACTGCAGACTTGTTTAACTCAATGAAACTATGAGCTGTGCCTTGTAGAGCCACTCAAGACAGATGCCTCATGGTGGAGAGTTCTGACAAACTGTGGTCCACTGAAGAAGGGAATGGCAAACCACTTCAGTATTCTTGCCTTGCAAACCCCATGAACAGTATGAAAAGGCAAAAAGATAAGACACTGAAAGATGAACTCCCCAGGTCAGAAGGTGCCCAATATTTTACAGAAGAGTGGAGAAATAACTCTAGAAAGAATGAAGAGATGGACCCAAAGGAAAAACATGCCCAGTTATGGATGTGACTGGTGATGGAAGTAAAGTCCGATACTGTAAAGAGCAATACTGCATAGGAATCTGAAATGTTAGGTCTATGAATCAAGGTTTAAGTGGTCAAACAGGAGATGGCAAGAGTGAACATCGACATTTTAGGAATCAGTGAACTAAAATGGACTGGAATGGGTGAATTTCAGTCAGATGACCATTATATCTATTACTGTAGGCAAGAATCCCTTAGAAGAAAGGGAGTAGCCATCATAGTCAAGAAAAGAGTCTGAAATCTTTGAGTTTGGATGCAATCTCCCAAACGACGGAATGATCTCTCTTTGTTTCGAAAGCAAACTATTCAATATCACGGTAATCCAAGTCTATGCCCAAACCAGTAATGTCGAAGAAGATGAAGTTGAATGGTTTTATGAAAACATACAAGACCTTCTAGAACTAACACACATAAAAGATGTCCTTTTCATTTTCAGGAACCGGAATGCAAAAGTAGGAAGTCAAGAAACACCTGGAATAACAGGAAAATTTGACCTTGGAGTACGGAATGAAGCAGGGCAAAGGCTAACAGAGTTTTGTGAAGAGAATGCACTGGTCAACGCAAACACCGTCTTCCAACAACACAAGAGGAGACTCTACACATGGACATCATCAGATGGTCAATACCTAAATCAGATTGATTATATTCTTTGCAGCCAAAGATGAAGAAGCTCTATACAGTCAGCAAAAACAAGACCAGGAGCTGACTGTGGCTCAGATCATGAATTCCTTATGGCCAAATTCAGACTTAAAATGAAGAAAGTAAGGAAAACCACTAGACCATGCAGGTATGACCTAAGTCAAATTCTTTATGATTATACAGTGGAAGTGAGAAACAGATTCAAGGGATTAGAACTGATAGACAGAGTGCCTGATGATGTATGGACAGAGGTTCATGACACTGGTACAGGAGATTGGAATCAAGACCATCCCCAAGAAAAGAAATGCAAAAACGCAAAATGGCTATTTGAGGAGGCCTTCCAAATAGCTGTGAAAATAAGACAAATGAAAAGCAAAGGAGAAAATGAGAGATATAACCATTTGAATGCAGAGTTCCAAAGAATAGCAAGGAGGGATAAGAAAGCCTTTCTCAGTGTCAGTGCAAAGAAATAGAGGGAAACCTTAGAATGGGAAAGACTAGAGATCTCTTCAAGAAAATTAGAGATATGAAGGGAACATTTCATGCAAAGATGGGCTCGATAAAGGACAGAAATGGTATGGACTTAACAGAAGCAGAAGATATTAAGAAGAGGTGGCAAGAATACAGAGAACTATACAAAAAAGATCTTCATGACCCAGAAAATCACAATGGTATTATAATTCACCTAGAGCCAGACATCCTGAAATGCGAAGTCAAGTGGGCCTTAGGAAGCATCACGATGAACAAAGCTAGTGGAGGTGATGAAATTCCAGTTGAGCTATTTAAAATCCTAAAAGATGACACTGTGAAAGTGCTGCACTCAAATTTGGAAACTCAGCAGTTGCCACAGGACTGGAAAAGGTCAGTTTTCATTTCAATGCCTAAGAAAGGCAATGCCAAAGAATGCTCCAACTACCGTACAACTGCACTCATTTCACATGCTAGTAAAGTAATGCTCAAAAAAGCCAGGCTTCAATAGTACATGAACCGTGAACTTCCAGATGTTCAAGCTGGATTTAGAAAAAGCAGAGGAACCAGAGATCAAATTGCCAACATTCACTGGATCATTGAAAAAGCAAGAGAGTTCCAGAAAAGACATCTACTTTTATTTTATTGACTATTTCAAAGCTTTTGACTATGTGGATCACAACATACTGTGGAAAATTCTGAAAGAGATGGAAATACCAGACCACCTGACATGCCTCCTGAGAAATCTGTATGCAGGTCAGGAAGCAATAGTTATTACTGAACATGGAACAGTAGACTGGTTCCAAATCAGGAAAGGAGTATGACAAGGCTGTATATCATCACCCTGTTTATTTACCTTATATGCAGAGTACATCATGAAAAACTGGGCTGGATGAAGCACAAGCTGGAATCAAGATTGGTGGGAAAAATATCAATATCCTCAGATATGCAGAAGACACCACACTTAGGGCAGAAAACAAAGAACTAAAGAACCTCTTGATGAAAGTGAAAGAGGAGAGCGAAAAAAAATTGCTTTAAAACTAAACCTCAGAAAACTAAGATCATGGCATCTGGTCCCATCATGTCATGGCAAATTGATGGGGAAACAGGGGCAGCAGTTTTGACTTTATTTTGGGGACTCCAAAATCACTGCAGTTTGTAACTGCAGCCTTGAAATTAAAAGATACTTGATCCTTGCAAGAAAAGCTCTGACAAACCTAGATAGCATATTAAAAGCAGAGACATTACTTTGCCAACAGAAGTCCATCTAGTCAAAAACTATAGTTTTTCTAGTGGTCATGTATGGATGTGAGAGTTGGATTATAAAGAAAGCTGAGTGCCAAAGAACTGATGATTTTGAATTGTGGCGTTGGAGAAGACTCTTGAAAGTCTCTTGGACTGCAAGAAGATCCCAAAGGAAATCAGTCCTGAATAGTCATTGGAAGAACTGGTGCTGAAGCTGAAACTCCAATACTTTGGCCACCTGATGCAAAGAACTGACTCAGTTGAAAAGACCTTGATGCTGGGAAAGATGGAAGGTGGGGGAAAAGCGGACAGCAGAGGATGAGGTGGTTGGCTGGCATCACCGACTCAGTGGACATGTATTTGAGTAAACTCTGGGAGTTGGTGATGGACAGGGAGGCCTGGTGTACTGGAGTCCATGAGGTGGCAGAAAGTCAGACATGACTGAGTGACTGAATTGAACTGAACTGAAAAGTATCCTGGATTTAATCTTTTCCCTGAGGCTATTTCTTGCTCTGAGAATGTGTTGCCATCTGTAGAGACTGACAATAGAAATAGTTTTGTCTTTCAACCCTGAAATTTTAGGGCAGACATATATGTGCACTTCCTGCTTAAGAAATGAACAATTCTTTAATAAATCACCTTTCTTGAAACAACTTATAAAAAGTAGCAAAAGTAAACCAACTGGCGCTATTGATATTTTACAGGAAAATTTCTTTAACCATGTGCTGTGCTGTATTTAGTTGCCTGTCTGACTTTTAGTGACCCCATGGGCTCTTCTAGCCCACCAGGCTCCTCTGTCCATGGGAATTCTCCGGGCAAGAATACTGGGGAGTGTTGCTGTGCCCTCCTCCAGGGAATGTTCCCAACCCAGGGACTGAACCCAGGTCTCCTGTGCTGTGGGTGGATTCTTTACCATCTGAAACACAGGGAAGCCCACCACAATTTTATTTCCCCTGGAAAAGAAAATGGCAACCCACTCCAGTATTCTTGCTTGTGAAATCCCACGGTGGAGGATCCCAGCAGACTACAGTCCATGGGGTTGCAAAAAGATGGACACCACCCAGCGACTAAGCAGGCATGCACACAACTTTACTTGGCTCATGTTATATTTTTCAGGTTACCTCTGGACACAGTCTCACTAATGGTTCCATCTAAGTTCTTCTTTCTCCAATTTTTTCATTGGTATTTAAACTTCCTTTATCATACAGAAAAACACTATGTTTTCCTTTTCCTTTTCTCTAACACTCAAAATACTTCTGATATCAGATGTGTGATATTTTTTCCCCACAACAACCAGTTCTCCACCACCAGCTGGTTGTCCTTGAGCAGTTCACTTCAGACACTATTGGAGTTAACATAGACTTCAGAGGTTAAGGGTTCAGTCCCACAAGCCTGCGCCCCTCTTCAGATGCCAACCAAAGATCCAGTTTTCTAGTCCAGGCTGTCACTGTGACTAATCAGCTAAAAATAAACATTTTCATAACCCTGTTCTTGGATTCAATAGTTTCCTAGAGTAACTCACAGAACTTAGGAAAAAAGCTTTCTTACTAATGCTGATTAATTACAAAAGATATTTTAATGGATGCAAATAAATATACAGATAAAGAGATGCATGGGGTGGGGTCCTGAAGGGTGCTTATTGCAGGAGCTTCCATTCCCTTGGACTTGGAGTACCCCCCAGCAACTGGATGTGTAAACCAACTTAGAAGCTATCTAAATCCCATACCTTAGGGAAATTTATGTACTCATCATTGATTATCAACTCATTTCCAGCCCCACTACTCCCTTGGTGGAGGCATAGGGCTGAAAATATTCTAATCATGTCTTGGTCCTTCTAACCCAGCCCACTGAGCTCCACTTCATTAGAACAAATGGTACTTTATTATCACCCAGGAAATTCCAAGGGAGTTAGGATCTCAGTGTCAAATGCTCCTATCTCTTAGGAAACTACAAGAGTTTTATGTATTCTGTGTCAAGAAGTTAAGTCAAAGACCAACTATCAACAGGAAATGGGGAGGGGGCACAGATAAAATATTTTTTTATCTTTTCTTAATGTCTTTTTAAATATATATATATTTAAATATAAATATTTCTTATTTCACAATCCATCCCCTGGTCTCTATCCACAGACCCCTTACAGCACATTGATCCCATCTGTTTTTTTTTTTTTTTCGCATTCACTAATCTGGTAAATGAAACTCTACCTAAGAGGCAAATGTCCAATTGGGCTTGGGATATAGTCAAAGAATTGCCTGCATATCCCTGGCAGTAGTGGGGAAAGAGAGACAATGAGTTTCTGCCTGCCATGTGAAGTTGGGCAGCAAGGCTGGAAAAGACTCTTAGGGTATATTTAACATTTAGTTTCAAGAATAACTATTTATGGTAACTATTATTAGACCTATCCTTTTCTTTAGGAATAACAGTAAAAGTTACAGTGGATGGTCAGTTACTGACACTAGGAACAGAATTGTGACTCTCTAACAAGAAGACAGGTAAAACATGATGGAAACTGACTAAGAATGCAGTAGATGCACTAATAGGGAGAAATAAGATATGCCTCTGATGGGGCTTTGGGCACACAGAATGGATACATGGAACATAAAGGCATTCTCCAATAATTTTTAAAGATCTCAGGAATTAAAAATCTGGTTCAAGTTCTGATACTGGACAATTACATATGAATGGGAATTTTTATTACAGATATTTTAAAAAAGAAAAATCATATTCTAAATATTCAGGCTGATAAAACATAAGCCATGTAGCTTACATTTGATTATTTTCAATGATCAGAATGTCAATTTTTATCTATATATGTTAGTAAGATAGAGTCATTCATTTAATTTCTTGATTTCAAAATGCATTAGAATTTAAATCTTTCATAAATATAAGATATCAAATTTTTCTGAAGCTACAATTCCTAAGGGCAGATATAAAAATTACCCTTACTCAATAGTTATTGACTAACTTCATCTTTTTTTTTTCCTTCAATTGCAACTTTCATTCAAATTTTCCTTTTTGTTCCAAACACATTTTTAAAAGAAAGAAACTGAGATAATTAGCTATACCAGTCTAGTATAATTTTAAAAGAAACACCCCCCATTAATTAATTTGGGGAGCAATAGTCCTTAGATTTCAAAAGAAATTAAAAGTTATCTATTATGAAAGTTGGTATAGTTGAACAGAAATACAAGGTAACAATATTTACAAGGTAAAGTATTTGAACAATATATTTCATTGCAATGGATTTAATTTATAGGGAAAGGATCTTATCTCAGATTTCTGTTATAATTAGATAGCTAAACAAAGATCCATACAGCATATAATAAACTTGCTAAATTTGCTTTTGCAGTAATAGATTCTATCTGAAAATCTAAAAAAAAGGTCTTCTGAGTGACATGAATAAATCAATGTGACTTTAAAGAAAAAGATGGCTTCAATATTGCACAATGTCTCTGATTTCCTAAATTCATTCTTTCTTAAATCCTGAAAAATCAGTCCTGAATGAATAAGGACACAATTTCTTAAAATGAATTTTACCATAAAATTCATTCTACAGAGCATGGTTGACACTGTATGCAGAAAGAGAACTTAATCTTTCTTATTATAACCTTGACAAGTAGAGAAATAATAGGGAAGCATATGATTGGAATGGCTTGAAGGGAGCATGGCAGCTAAGAATGAATAAAATTTGCTATCCTGCTTAAAATGTTAAAATTCTAAATTTAAATAAAAAAGGAATAGTTCTACATTATGCATATAAACACAATTAAAATATTTTTGTTAATCATGAAATGCAAGCAAGGGGTTCGTTAAATTATGTAAGCCTTTAATAAGGAATTGTCACAGATGCTGAATAATCTTGTGTGCCACAGCTAACATATACATTATATTTAAGAATCTTATACTTGTTTAGTCAAACCATGTATTTTAGCATTTATTGTAATGCAATGTCTATTAATACTGGAGTTGTTGGTAAAAGTCTAGGATATCTTTCCATTTGTTACAGAAGACATAAAGAACCTCCAAGAATGAAGAATTCATTAATTAAATCAGAACACAATTTTAAGTGTATAGCATGCTTGAGCAAATGTCCACACTGTAGTCAGTAAGATGATAAATAAGACACTGTTGCTTCTATTTAGTAAAAGGGCAGACAGGAAAATAATTACAACAACATGCTAAATACTAAGATAAGCTGTAATCTATATGCAGTTAGAAGGGAAGAGAATCATTTTTAGTTAATGAGAAAAGTATTCAAAAAAACAGTGATATTTAAACTTGGTCTTGTGATAAAGGCTCAACAGTAGATGGGAAATAAACTGTGAAGGTACTTTTTGATAATTTATCAAATATTGGTGTCAACTAAAATTTTAAACAAGTGATTTATATAAGTAGATTTTCATTCCATAATAATTGCTCTGGTCACAGTTATGAGTGATAGATTTACACAAGGAGAAACTGGAAATGAGGACAATATTTATAAGGCTGTTGCATAAGTTCAGACAATAGAAGACTGGGTATGAACAAAGTGGTGGAAATTAAAATGCACAAGGAGAAAGATTCAACATAGTAAGTAATGTTAGAGATAATACCTAGAGAATTCAGTGTAAAGTAAATTATGAGTGTTTCAGAAAACATATATATAAATATCAAATATAGAATTAAATATATATACATATATAAACTACAAAAATCAGTTTTAGATGTTACATTACTTTTTTAGGACTCTCATAAATTATCACAGATTATTGTTATCGTTGTTCAGTCGTTAAGTTGTGTCCACATCTTTGCGATCCCATGGATTGCAGCAGGCCAGGCTTCCCTGTCCATCACTATCTCCCTGAGTTTGCTCAAACTCAAGTCCATTAAGCAGGTGATACCACTCAACCATCTTATCCTCTGTCACCCTTTTCTCCTCTTGCCCTCAATCTTGTCTAGTTTCAGGGTATTTTCCAGTAAGTTGGCTCTTCACATCAGGTGGCCATATTACTGGAGCTTGAACTTCAGCGTCAGTCCTTCAGGAATATTCAGGACTGCTTTCCTTTAGGATTGACTGGTTTGATCTCCGTGCTGTCCAAGGGACTCTCAAGAGTCTTTTCCAGCACCACAGTTAGAAAGTATCAATTCTTTGGTGCTCAGCCTTCTTTATGGTCCATCTCTCATATCTGTACACTACTAGAAAATTGGAAAAACTGTTAACTTTGACTATAAGGACATTTCTCAGCAAAGTGACACCTCTGCCTTGTAATATGCTGTCTAGGTTTGTCATAGTTTTTATTTCAAAGAGCAAGTGTCTTTTAATTTTGTGGCTGCAGTCACCATCTGTGGTGATTTAGAGCCCTGCCACTGTTTCCATTTTTTCCCCGTCTATGTACCATGAAGTGATGGGACCAGAGGCCATGATGTTAATTTTTTGAATGTTTAGTTTTAAACCAACTTTTTCACTCTCCTCTTTCCCCTTCATTGAAAGGCTTTTCAGTTCCTCTTCGCTTTCTGCCATTAGGGTGGTATCATCTGCATATCTGAGGTTGTTGATGTTTCTCCTGGAAATCTTGATTCCAGCTTGTGAGTCATCCAGCCCAGAATTTCACATGATATACTCTGCCTGTGGGCTTTCCTGGTGGTTCAGTTGGTAAAGAGATCACCTGCAATGCAAAAGAACTATGTTCAATCCCTGGGTGGGGAAGATCCCTTGAAACAGGGCATGACCACTCACTCTTGTAGTCTTGCCTACAGAATCCAATGGACAGAGGAACCTGAGGCTACAGTCCATGGTCGCACAGTCAGACATGACTGAAGTTGCTTAGCACACACACACACTCTGCATATAATTTAAATAAGCAGAGTGACAATATACAGCCTTGGAGTATTCCCTTTCCAATTTTGAACCAGTCTGTTATTCCACAATAAGTTCTCACTGTTTCTTCTTGTCCTGCATACAGGTTTCTCATGAGGCAGGTCAGGTGGTCTGGTAGTCCCGTTTCTTTAAGAATTTCCCACAGTTTATTGTGATCCATTCAGTCAAAGGTTTAGCATAGTCAGTGAAGCAGAAGTAGATTTTTTTTTTTAATTCCCTTGCTTTTTTAATGATCCAGGATATGTTGGCAATTTGATCTCTGTTTCCTCTGCCTTTTCTGAAGCTAGTTTGTGCATCTGAAAGTTCTTGGTACATGTACTGTTGCAGCCTAACGACGGAGTTGTGGCATAACTTGGCTAACATGTGAAATGAGTGCAACTGTATGGTAATTTGAACATTCTTTGGCATTGCCTTTCTTTGGGATTGGAATGAAAACTGACTTTTTCCAGTCCTGTGACCACTGCTGTGTTTTCCACATTTGCTGACATATTGAGTGCAGCACTTTAACAACATCATCTTTTGGGATTTGAAATAGTTCAGCTGGAATTCCATAATCTCTACTAGCTCTGTTTGTAGGTGACTTACAATATAGTTAATTAATTTTCTCACAATTTTGGAGATTAGAAGTTCAAGAGTAAGCTTTCAACTGGGATCAGTTTGGTTTCTCCTTTAGCGAAATATGAGTGGCTCCTAATTGTGCTAAAGCCTGGTCTGTGTCTTGACTGTGCTTTAGAATGTGTGTGTATATGTATGCATATGTGATATATATCAGTATTTATATATGTTGCTTTACAAATGGCTGCATTCTTGCTTTATCTTCACATGACTTTTGCTCTGTGCCTGTGTATCCCTGGTGTCTCTTCACTTACTTTAAAGGCACTAGTCATTTTGGATTAAGTTTCCATCCTTATGAACATTTAACCTAAGTTATTCTTGTAAAGACCTGTCTCCAAATATAGTCACATTGTGGATTAAGGCTTCAGTATATGTATTTGGGTGGGGGCCACAATTCAGTCCATAAGAGATGTGTTACATTTGGAGATTTTCATCTACAAGTGTGTGGGGAAAATTTTTTTTAATGTACTGGATGGTGAAACAAGGCCACTGAGCTGATGGGTTAATTTGTTAAAGCATGCAATTTAGTAACATGTGAAGTAGGAAGAAAATGTTCTCATTATCCTATTTCAAAGGTATATTAATCAGTCTCTTACCATAATAAATATTTATTTCTCACTCACCCAAACTTTAATGTAAGTTAATGTGGCTTCATCTATCTTTTAACTTTTCTATTTAAAACATAGGGCCTCAAGGTTATTACTGGAGGTCTGTGTCTGAAATTTTTAAGAGGCCTGCAGTGGAAGTGTTTTATATCAATCTTAACCAATGACCGCTTTTCAGAAAATACTGAGCTACCTAGCCTCATTGTGACTGAAAGTGTGGCTGAGAAATGTGGTGTTCCTGTCAATCCACAAAGAAAAGTGATAATCTAAGTGTATACCATCACCTCTGTCATATCAGAAATAATTGCTAATAATCTGCTGTATTCAATTCTAGTTACTTTTATTTTACTATGATCTCTATAAAATTACATATAACATGATTTATTTTTCCTGCTTAAATTATTTAACACTCTTATCAAAGTAACTTTTGTGTATAATCTTGTAGATATACTTCATTATTTTAATGCTTCCCAAGTGGCTCAGCAGTAAAGAATCCACCTACAAATGCAGCAGATGCAAAAGCCTTGGGTTTTGCCTCTGGTTTGAGAAGATCTCTGGAGAAGGATATGTTACCTATTCCATTATTCTTGCTGGGAAAACCCCATGGAGAGAGGAATCTGGTGTGATACAATCCATGCAGTTGCAAAGAGTTGAATATGGCCTAGTTACCAAGCTACAATATTTTAATGGTAGCATTCACATCAGTTCAGTTCAGATCAGTCGCTCAGTCATGTCCAACTCTTTGTGACCCCGTGGACTGCAGCATGCCAGGCTTCCCTGTACATCACCAACTTTCGGCTCACACTTATGTCCATTGAGTTGGTGACGCAATTTAACCATCTCATCCTCTGTTGTCCCCTTCTCCCCCCAAGCTTCAATCTTTCCCAGCATCAGGGTCTTTTCAAATGAGTCAGTTCTTCTCATCAGGTGGTATTGGAGTTTCAGCTTCAGCATCAGTCCTTCCAATGAATATTCAAGATTGATTTCCTTTACGATGGACTGGTTGGATCTCCTTGCAGTCCAAAGGACTCTCGAGTCTTCTACAGCACCACAGTTCAAAAGCATCAATTCTTTGATGCTCAGCTTTCTTAGAGTCCAAATCTAACATCCATGCATGACTACCAGAAAAACCATAGCCTTGACTAGATGGACCTTTGTTGGCAAAGCAATGTCTCTGCTTTTAAAAATGTTATCTAGATTGGTCAAAACTTTTCTTCCAAGGAGCAAGCATCTTTTAACTTTATGGCTGCAATCACCATCTGCAGTGATTTTGGAGCCCCCCGAAATAAAGTCTGTCACTGTTTTCCCATCTATTTGCCATGAAGTGATGGAACCAGATGTCATGATCTTTGTTTTCTAAATGTTGAGTTTTAAGCCAACTTTTTCACTCTCCTCTTTCACCTTCATCAAGAGGCTCTTTAGTTCTTCACTTTCTGCCATAAAGGTGGTGTCATCTGCATATGTGAGGTTACTGATATTTCTGCCAGCAATCTTGTTTCCAGCTTATGTTTCATCCACTCCAGCATTTCTCATGATGTACTCTGCATATGAGTTAAATAAGCAGGGTGACGATATACAGCCTTGACATACTCCTTTCTGATTTGAAACCAGTCTCTTATTTCATGTCCATTTCTAACTGTCACTTCTTGACCTGCATACAGATTTCTCAAGAGGCAGGTCAGGTGGTCTGGTATTCCCATCTCTTTCAGAATTTTCCACAGTTTATTGTGACCCACACAGTCAAAAGCTTTGACATAGTCAGGAAAGCAGAGTAGATTCTTTTCTGGAACTCTCTTGCTTTTTCAATGATCCAGCAGATGTTGGCAATTTGATCTCTGGTTCCTCTGCCTTTTCTAAATCCCGCTTAAACACCTGTAAGTTCACAATTCATGTACTGTTGAAACCTGGCTTGAAGAATTTTGAGCATTATTTTGCTAGCGTGTGAGATGAGTGCAATTGTGTGGTAGTCTGAGCATTATTTGGCATTGCCTTTCTTTGGGATTGGAATGAAAACTGACCTTTTCCAGTTCTGTGGCCACTGCTGAGTTTTCCAAATTTGTTGGCATATTGAGTGCAGCACTCTCACAGTGTCATCTTTTAGGATTTGAAACAGCTCAACTGGAATTCCATCACCTCCAGTAGCTTTTTTCTTAGTGATGCTTCCTAAGTCCCACCTGACTTTGCAGTCCAGGGTTCTGGTTCTGGTAGTATAGTTTACTTTTTAATGGCAATTACTTTAGCTAGTATTAGGGTTAAAAAGAAGGGAAGGATAAATGAAGATTGTAAGATTTTCCTTTTAAGTCATCAAGTGGAGAGTTTTGCCATTGCTGGAATGGAAAAAGCTAGGTTGAGGGGAAACAAGGTCTCTACTTTAGATCTGTGAGGCAGATATGCCTATTATCAGTAGAGTGGAAATGTAAAATGGGTGATCAAGGGGGCCAATCTGGAACTCAGTCAGCAATTTTCTATCCAAATTAACTGGTTAACTGTCCACAATTTTAAATGGTTCCTTATCGAATATAAACATCTGTATATAGGTTGTTTCTTCTATTTTGTTCCATTAAGTGGTTTTTATTTCCAGTCCTGGCCTATTTTCTAATAGTTTTAGTTTTGTTTTAAGGTATTCTTTATCATCTATCGGGAAAGGCAATGGCACCCTACTCCAGTACTCTTGCCTAGAAAATCCCATGGATGGCAGAGCCTGGTAGGCTGCAGTCCATGGGGTCGCTAAGAGTCGGACACGACTGAGTGACTTCCTTTACCCTCCCTTTATCATGTATAGAATCTAGTCATATTATTTTCTTCTTTACTGTCATGTATTTAATCACTGAATGATTCTCAGAAACATTGACCTTGCTTCTCTTCCAAATAATATATGCTTCAACCTAAAATTTGTGATATTGAGGACTAATGAAAATCTTTTCCAAAAAGCTCATAAAAACCTTATATAAATCTCTTTTTAATTAATCTGACTGGAGTGGGCTTCTACTGTTTGAGAAGAAATGTACACTAAGTCATTGATTTTTTTCTTTTACTCTATTCATGTAAAAATCATAAGTAAACTTTTTTGATAAAAGTTTTACAAGAATAAACAAAATTCTCAATAAAACAAAATCACTAATAAATAGTGCAGCAGATAAAAAAATTTATACATTTCCAAATAATATATTGGGGAACACCTTAAATATTTCTGATATTCTTTGCTTACAAATTGTATATGAAATTGTAATGCCACATCTCTGCCTGAATCAATATCTTCCCTTAAAGAAGTGTCAGATGTGATTTTTAGTGAACATTATTTATTGCCTACAAAGTATTCACTTTGCCTTCCTATTTCTTTATAGAAATTTAAAATTCACTCAGTTTTGTATTCTCTAACTCAGTTGTGTGTTCTACAGAAGCAGCACTCACTCCCTTGCATATTTCTATTATCTTTCCCTGTAGCTGTTTTGGCATATGTATTTGGTTTTATTCTAGGAAATAAAACATTAGAGGAAGTCTGCTGAGCAATTAAGATGAGACTATATGAATACAGGGCTTCCCTGGTATTTCAGCTGATAGAGAACCTGCCTGCAATGCTGGAGACCCTGGTTTGATTGCTTGGTGGGGAAGAACCCCAGGAGAAGGAAATGGCTACACCCATTCCAGTATTCTTGCCTGGAGAATGCCATGGACAGAGGAGATTGGTGGGATACTGTCCACGGGGTTGCAAAGAGTCAGACACGACTGAGTGACTAGCACATACACACACATATAAGAAGGAAAAGTTTCTTTGAAACTTTTTAATACTTTAATGCATGCCCTGATGTGTATTAATCTCTTATAACCATGTGAATAACTGCCTTGAGGACAATGCTGGCACATAGAAAAATGGCATTATACACATTATAAGCCCCTGAGACTTTGAGGACTTTTTGAACTCTGAATTATCTTACTCTGAAAAAGACATACCACCCAACATCATGATAGTAAGAGAAAATATATTATCTTATTGCAAAAAAAAAAAAAAAAACTAGCTTGATTTTTTCTTATTTTCAGCTGAAATATTCCTGATGACAATAAAGTACTAATCAAAATGCCATATATGATTTAAAATGTTGTCTCAAATTATTAGCTTTTTATTTTACCTAGTGAGCAGTGATGAGGTGCAGAAAAATATTATCACAGTGGTACAGTTGTGATACCATTGTCCCACACACTCTTTCAAATGGTTTGAATTGCAATCATAAATTGCTTATATTTTACAACTGCAAGGAGAATCAATATTCATATATTCATAATATAATATTTTTAGTAATCCACTAATAACAATTTCGTATGTCTTCAAATATCATTTATTATTATAAAAAGTTACAATTTATTAATATTTTCTGCACCTAATATGGTATTGGCTTTCAATTTTTAACAACTGCTTAAAGAAACTAAACATAGTAAATATTCATTTCTGAATTCTGTATTTGTGAATTTATTATTATGCTAAAATTCACTTGTAACCCCAAAATCAGTATCAAGGAGACTTTGCCATCATTAATGAACACGTATACAGCAATACAGCAACAAAATGTTTAGTTGCCCAATGCACACCAGATGAGGTTGAATAAGGTGATTCTCTATCTTCTTGTTTCATTACTCAGTTTAACCAAGTATCCTTTTCATGGACTATTTAATTTAATATATTCTAACATTTTTTTTTTTCTTCTTGTTGGTGACTTTGCTTTTTTAGGGCTTCCCAGGTAGCTCAGTGGTAAAGAATCCACCTGCCAATGTAGGAGACACAGGAGATGCTCATTCATACCTGGGTCAAGAAGATCCCCTGGAATAGGAAATGGCAACCTACTCTAGTATTCTTTTTTTTTTTTTTTAATTTATTTGTTTTAATTGGAGGCTAATTACTTTACAATATTGTACTGGGTTTTGCCATACATTGACATGAATCAGCCATGGGTGTACATGTGATCTCCATCCTGAACCCCTCACCCACCTTCCTCCCCATCCCATCCCTCAAGGTCATCCCAGTGCACCAACCCTGAGTACCTTGTCTCATGTATCAAACCTGGACTGGTGATCTGTTTCACATATGATAATATACATGTTTCAATGCTATTCTCTCAAATCATCCTACCCTCACCTTCTCCCACAGAGTCCAAAAGACTGTTCTATACATCTGTGTCTCTTTTGCTGTCTCACATATAGGGTCATCGTTACCATCTTTCTAAATTCCCTATATATGCGTTAGTATACTGTATTGGTGTTTTTCTTTCTGGCTTACTTTACTGTTTATAATAGGCTCCAGTTTCATCCACCTCATTAGAACTGATTCAAATGTGTTCTTTTTAGTGGCTAAGTAACATTCCATTGTGTGTGTATATGTATCACAGCTTTCTTATCCATTAGTCTGTTGATGGACATCTAGGTTGTTTCCATGTCCTGGCTATTATAAACAGTGCAGTGATGAATATTGGGTTACACGTGTCTCTTTCAATTCTGGTTTCCTCGGTGTGTATGCCCAGTAGTGGGATTGCTGGGTCATATGGCAGTTCTATTTCCAGTTTTTTAAGGAATCTCCACACTGTTCTCCATAGTGGCTGTGCTAGTTTGCATTCCCACCAACAGTGTAAGAGTGTTCCCTTTTCTCCACCCCATCTCCAGTATTTATTTTTTGTGGACTTTTGGATAGCAGCCATTCTGACCGTCATGAGATGGTACTTCATCGTGGTTTTGATTTGCAAGACTCTGATGCTGGGACGGATTGGGGCAGGAAGAGAAGGGGACAACAGAGGATGAGGTGGCTGGATGGCATCACTGACTCAATGAACGTGAGTCTGAGTGAACTTCGGGAGTTGGTGATTGACAGGGAGGCCTGGCGTGCTGCAATTCATGGGGTCGCAAAGAGTCGGACATAACTGAGCGACTGAACTGACTGACTGACTGACAATGAGTGATGTTGAACATCTTTTCATGTGTTTGTTAGCCATCTGTATATCTTCTTTGGAGAAATGTCTGTTTAGTTCTTTGGCCCATTTTTTGGTTGAGTCATTTATTTTTATGGAATTGAGCTGCAAGAGTTGCTTGTATATTCTTGAGATTAATTCTTTGTCAGTTGCTTTGTTTGCTATTATTTTCTACCATTCTGAAGACTGTCTTTTCACTTTGCTTATAGATTCCTTCATTGTGCAAAAGCTTTTAATTTTAATTAGGTCCTGTTTGTTTGTTTGTTTTTATTTCTATTACTCTGGTAGGTGGGTCATAGAGGATCCTGCTATGATTTATGTCAGAGAGTGTTTTGCCTATGTTTTCCTCTAGGAATTTTACAGTTTCTGGTCTTATGTTTAGATCTTTAATCCATTTTGAGTTTACTTTTGTGTATGGTGTTAGAAAGTGTTCTAGTTTCATTCTTTTACAAGTGATTGACCTGTTTTCCCAGCACCACTTCTTAAAGAGATTGTTTTTACTCCATTGTATATTCTTGCCTCCTTTGTCAAAGATAAGGTGTCCATAGGTGCATGGTTCTCTGGGCTTTCTATTTTGTTCCGTTGATCTATATTTTTGTCTTTGTGCCAGTGCCATACTGTCTTGATGACTGTGGCTTTGTTGTATAGCCTAAAGTCAGGCAGGTTGATTCCTCCAATTCCATTCTTCTTTCTCCAGATTGCTTTGGCTATTTGAGGTTTTTTGTATTTCCATACAAATTGTGAAATTATTTGTTCTAGTTCTGTGAAAAATACCATTGGTAGCTTGATAGGGATTGCATTGAATTTATAGATTTCTTTAGGTAGTATTCTCCTTTTCACTATTTTGAGTCTTCTGATCCATGAACATGGTATATTTCTCCATCTATTTGTGTCATCTTTGATTTCTTTCACCAGTGTTTTTATAGTTTTCTATATATAGGTCTTTTGTTTCTTTAGCTAGATTTATTCATAAGTATTTTATTCTTTTCATTGCAATGGTGAATGGGATGGTTTCCTTAATTTCTCTTTCTGTTTTCTCATTGTTAGTGTATAGGAATGCAAGGGATTTCTGTGTGTTAATTTCATATCCTGCAACTTTACTATATTCATTGATTAGTAATTTTCTGGTGGTGTCTTTAGTGTTTTCTATGTAGAGGATCATGTCCTCTGCAAACAGTGAGAGTTTTACTTCTCCTTTTCCAATCTGAAATCCTTTTATTTCTTTTTCTCCTCTATTGTGGCTGAAACTTCCAAAACTATGTTGAATAGTAGTGGTGAAAGTGGGCACCCTTGTCTTTTTCCTGACTCCAAGGGAAATGCTTTAAATTTTTCACCATTGAGGATAATGTTTGCTGTGTGTTTGTCATATATAGCTTTTATTATGTTGAGGTATGTTCCCTCTATGCCTGTTTTCTGGAGGGTTTTTATCATAAATGGGTGTTGAATTTTGTCAAAGTCTTTCTCTGCATCTATTGAGATAATCATATGATTTTTATCTTTCAGTTTGTTAATGTGGTGTATTACACTGATTGATTTGCAGATATTAAAGAATCCTTGCATCCCTGGGATAAAGCCCACTTGGTTATGATGTATGATCTTTTTAATACATTGTTGAATTCTGTTTGCTAGGATTTTGTTAAGGATTTTTGCATCTATGTTCATCAGTGATATTGGCCTGTAGTTTCCTTTTTTTGTAGCATCTTTGTCTGGTTTTGGTATTAGAATGAGTTTAGCAGTTTACCTTCCTCTGCAATTTTCTGGAAGAGCTTGAGTAGGATAGGTGTTAGCTCTTCTCTAAATTTTTGGTAGAATTCAGCTGTAAAGCTGTCTGGTCCTGGGCTTTTGTTTGCTGGAAGATTTCTGATTACAGTTTCAATTTCCTTGCTTGTGATGGGTCTGTTAAGATTTTCTATTTCTTCCTGGTTCAGTTTTGGAAATCTATACTTTTCTAAGAATTTGTCCATTTCTTCCAAGATTTCCATTTTATTGGCATATAGTTGCTGATAGTAGTCTCTTATGATCCTTTGTATTTCTGTGTTGTCTGTTGTGAAATCTCCATTTTCATGTCTAAATTTGTTGATTTGATTCTTCTCCCTTTGTTTCTTATGAGTTTGGCTAATGGTTTGTCAATTGTATTTATCTTCTCAAAGAACCAGCTTTTAGCTCTGTTGATTTTTGCTATGGTCTCTTTTACATTTATTTCTGCCCTAATTTTTATAATTTCTCTCCTTCTGCTAGCCCTGGGATTCTTCATTTCTTCCTTTTAAGTTGCTTTAGATGTAAGTTAGGTTATTTATTTGACTTTTTTCTTGTTTCTTGAGGTAAGCCTGTTTTGGTATCAACCTTCCCCTTAGCACTGCTTTTACAGTGTCCCATAGGTTTTGGGTTGTTGTGTTTTCATTCTCATTCATTTCTATGCGTATTTTGATTAATTTTTTTATTTCTTCTGTGATTTGTTGGTTATTCAGAAGCGTGTTGTTTAGCCTCCATATGTTGAAATTTTTAATAGTTTTTTTTTCTCTCCTGTAGTTGACATCTAATCTTACTGCATTGTGATCAGAAAAGATGCTTGAAATAATTTCAATGTTTTTGAATTTACCAAGGCTAGATTTATGGCCCAGGATGTGATCTATTCTGGAGAAGTTTCCGTATGTGCTTGAGAAAAAGATGAACTTCATTGTTTTGGGGTGAAATGTCCTATAGATATCAATTAGGTCTAACTGGCCCATTGTATCATTTAAAGTTTGTGTTTCCTTGCTAATTTTCTGTTTAGTTGATGTATCCATAGGTGTGAGTGGGGTATTAAAGTTTTCCACTATTATTTTGTTGTTGTTAATTTCCCCTTTCATACTTGTTAGCATTTGTCTTACATATTGTGGTGCTATTATGTTAGGTGCATATATATTTATAATTGTTATATCTTCTTTTTGGAGTGATCATTTGATCATTATGTAGTGTCCTTCTTTGTCTCTTGTCACAGCCCTTATTTAAAAGTCTATTTTATCTGATATGAGTATTATTACTCCTGCTTTCTTTTGGTTTCCATTTGTGTGAAATATCTTTTTACAGCCCTTCAGTTTCAGTCAGTTTGTGTCCCTTGTTTTGAGGTGGGTCTCTGGTAGACAGCATATATAGGGATCTTGTTTTTTTATCCATTCAGCCAGTCTTTGTCTTTTGGTTAGGTAATTCAACCCATTTACATTTAAGGTAATTATTGATAAGTATGATCCTGTTGCCATTTACTTTGTTGTTTTGGGTTCGAGTTTATACACCTTTTCTGTGTTTCCTGTCTAGAGAATATCCTTTAGCATTTGTTGAAGAACTGGTCTGGTGGTGCTGAATTCTCTCAGCTTTTGCTTGTCTGTAAAGCTTTTGATTTCTCCTTCATATTTGAATAAGATCCTTGCTGGGTACAGTAATCTAGGTTGTAGGTTTTTCTCTTTCACCACTTTAAATATATCCTGCCAATCCCTTCTAGCCTGAAGAGTTTCTATTGAAACATCAGCGGTTATCATTATGGGAATCCCCTTGGTGTTATTTGTTGTTTTTCCTTGCTGCTTTTAATATTTGTTCTTTGTGTTTGATATTCATTAATTTGATTAATATGTGTCTTGGGGTGTTTCACCTTGGGTTTATCCTGTTTGGGATTCTCTGGGTTTCTTGGACTTGAGTGATTATTTCTTTCCCCATTTTAGGGACGTTTTCAACTATTATCTTCTCAAGTATTTTCTCATGGCCTTTCTTTTTGTCTTCTTCTTCTGGGACTCCTATGAATTGAATGTTGGAGTGTTTAACATTGTCTCACAGGTCTCTGAGGTTTTTCTCATTTCTTTTAATTCTTTTTTCTTTTTCCTCTCTGCTTCACTTATTTCCACCATTCTATCCTCTACCTCACTTATCCTATATTTTGCCTCAATTTTTCTACTGTTGGTTCCCGCCAGAGTGTTTTTGGTCTCATTTATTGCATTATTCATTATTTTATTTTATTTTATTTTTTTGTATTAGTTGCTCAGTCATGTCTGACTTTTTTTTTTTTCTAATTTTATTTTATTTTTAAACTTTACATAATTGTATTAGTTTTGCCAAATATCAAAATGAATCTGCCACAGGTATACATGTGTTCCCCATCCCGAACCCTCCTCCCTCCTCCCTCCCCATACCATCCCTCTGGGCCGTCCCAGTGCACCAGCCCCAAGCATCCAGCATTGTGCATTGAACCTGGACTGGCAACTCGTTTCCTACATGATATTTTACATGTTTCATTGCCATTCTCCCAAATCTTCCCACCCTCTCCCTCTCCCACAGAGTCCATAAGACTGTTCTATACATCAGTGTCTCTTTTGCTGTCTCGTACACCGGGTTATTGTTACCATCTTTCTAAATTCCATATATATGCA
>NW_011494944.1:995304-1005093 GCF_000754665.1 Bison bison bison | reverse complement strand
TTAGTATACTGTATTTATGTTTTTCCTTCTGGCTTACTTCACTCTGTATAATAGGCTCCAGTTTCATCCACCTCATTAGAACTGATTCAAATGTATTCTTTTTAATGGCTGAGTAATACTCCATTGTGTATATGTACCACAGCTTTCTTATCCATTCATCTGCTGATGGGCATCTAGGTTGCTTCCATGTCTTGGCTATTATAAACAGTGCTGCGATGAACATTGGGGTACACGTGTCTCTTTCCCTTCTGGTTTCCTCAGTGTGTATGCCCAGCAGTGGGGTTGCTGGATCATAAGGCAGTTCTATTTCCAGTTGCATTATTCATTATTGACTGAATCTTTATTATTTCTTCTAGGTCCTTGTTAAACATGTCTTGCACCTTCTTAATCCTTGTCTCTAGGCTTATTTATGTGTAACTCCATTGTGTTTTCAAGATTTTCGATCATTTTTACTATCATTATTCTGAATTCTTTTTCAGATAGACTCCCTGTCTTCTCCTCTTTTATTTGGTTTGGTGGGCATTTATCATATTCCTTCTTGCCTGAAGAATCCCCATGACTGAGGAACCTGCTGTACAACTGTTCATGGAGTCACAAAGAGTCAGACATGATTGAGTGACTGAGCATTATGCACTTGCTGCCTCCCCATCCCCTGGAGAAGTACTGAAGTGCTCTCTACTGTTTCTAAGTGCAAAAAGTTTGTGATGTACCATGTGAAGAAAATATGCTTGTTAGATAAGGTCTAAGGTGAGTACAGTGCTGTTGACTGTGAGTTTAATGGTAATACATCAGCAATATACACTAACACACAAAATAAGTTTATGGAAATGAGACCTAATTAAACTAAAACAATTTTTTGCACAATGAAGTGAAAGAAATTGACAAAATGAAAAGACAACCAGGTAAGTATGAAAAAAAATACTTTTAAATTATATGACCATTAAGAGGTTAATATCTAAAATATATAAACAACCCATAAAACTATATTTAAAAGAAGGTAATTCAAAAGTGGGCAGAATGCCTGACTAGACACCTTTCCAAAGAAGATATACAGATGACCAACAGGTATACATGACAAGATGTTTAACATTGTTAACCATCAGGGAAATGAAAATAAAAATCATAATTAGATATCACCTCACACCTGTCAGAATGGACAACACCAAAAAGTCTACAAATAACAAACATTAGAGAGGATGTGGAGAAAAGTGAAGCCTAGTATATCATTGATGGGAGTATATATTGCTGCAGTCATTATTGAAAATAGTATGGAGGCTCCTCAAAAATTAAGAACAGAACTACCATATGATCCAACAATTTCATTTCTAGGTATATATATATATATATCTAGAAAAAATGAAACATCAATTTAAAAGACAATGCACCTTAACCTTCATGGTGGTGGTGGTGCTGTCATGTCCAATTCTTTGTGATCCCATGGACTATAGTCCACCAGACTCTTCTATCCATGGAAATTTCTAGGCAAGAATATTGGGGTGAGTTGCCATATCTTACTCCAGGAAATCTCGACCCAGGAAATGAATCTGAGTTACTTATATCTCCTATTTGGCAGGCGGATTCTCTACCACTGCACCATCATAGCAGCATTATTTACAGTAGCCAAGATATGAAAGAAACCCAAGTCTCCATCAACAAATGAATGGATAAGAAAGATATGAGATTTAAATATAGATATACACATACATATTCACATATATACACAATGGAATATTGCTCAGCCATTAAAAGAATGAAATTCTGCCATTTGCATGAATGTTGATGAACCTAGAATATTGCACTTTGTAAAATAAATGGGACAGAGAAAAGAAAATATAGCATGTTTATTACTTATATGTGGAAAGTAAAAAATAAAAAGAATGAACATAACAAAACAGAAAAAAAACTCAATGATATAGAGAACAATTTTTGTTTACTAGTGAGAAGAGGCAAAGGGATAGCAAGATAGGGGCATAGGATTAAGAGATACATACTACTATGTTAAAATAGATAAGCAACAGGGAGGTATTGTACAACACAGGCCATTATAACCATCATTAAGTAATAGTTTTAAATGGAGTATTATATTTGAAAATATTGACCCACTATTTTGTACACTGGAATTTAACATAATATTTTAAACCAACTATACTTCAATTAAAACCAAGGTTATGTGCTGTTTGGTTGATGAAGTGTGTGACCAGAGTCTTACAGGATGTGAATTCTATATTTTGCCTAGGAACAGATTTCAGTGTTCCCTATATAGTATATACACATGCACACACACACATTCAGGGATGGACCTCCTTGTGCCTCTAGGCTGCAGGAAGCCAAGTTTGTTTACTTTCCCTTCCCAGGGACCCATGCCCATTTCTTGCCTAGGAAGCCCAGGTAACTGTGACCCCTGCATCAGACTGTGGCATTATATTGGCCTTCAGATAGAATTTGGGTGCCTGTTGCTCAGTTCTGCCCATAATGACAGCTTGATACCTCCTTCTAATTAACTCAGATTTAGCTGTTTCTATTTTTTGTTTTCTTCTAGAAATTAGAGTTTATGGTGCTCCCCAGCACCTATGAAGGGTTGACCTGGACTGGGCTTAACTATAAAGAGGGATCCCAAGGATTGCTCAGGTCCCAAATCCCTAGTAAGCCAGAAATAGTTGAAGTGATATATAGTTTTATGTTTTTCACTAAATGAGTTATATTTTAGATGCTGGTGTCATTTAAATGGGCTTCCTCAGTGGTAAAGAATTCACCCACCAGTGAAGGAGTTGCAGGAGATATGAGTTAGATCACTGTGAAGGGAAGATCCCTTGGAGTAGGAAATGGCAACCCACTCCAGTATTCTTGCCTAGAAAATTCCATGGACAGGAGCCTATGTGGCTATAATATATGGGGTCACAAATAGTTGGACATGAATGAACAGGCATGCATGTTATTTTAATGGAAAATGTTTCTATCAGCATATTATGAATGTAGCTTCTTTCTATTTATTTTTCACTTAGAGTCATAATAAGACTTCTATAATTATACAATGCTTCTTTTAAAGTAAACTTTTGTTGGAAATACACAAAACACCTTTTTAACAAAATTATTTTTCAAAACATAAATAACAAGCAAAAAATATAGATCATTATTGCGAAATTTGATTAGTTTATCACAAATTTTAAATAACTCACATAATCAATGTTCAGATGAAACAAAGAAATACTAGTGGGACATAAAAAGATTCCCTCTATTATGGCCCTTCCCACATACCATCCAAGGTAACTATGATCCTGGTTTCCAGGACCATGATTTAATACTGCCTGTATTGAAATTTATATAAATAAAATCATAGAGTTTAGATATTTTAATGTTTTTCTTCTTTTTCAGAATTACTGTATATTTTTGAGGTTTATCCATGTATTTACACATAGTATAACTTGTATATATATATATATATATTAAATGTAGCTTATTAGAAAATTATTGAATCTATCTCACACATAAATAAAGGCAAGTTGACCAATTTTTTTTCATTCTCCCATGTCACATTAAAAATTAATTCAGTGATAATAAATCTTAGCTCATAGATTCAGTTGTGCAAGAACAGTAACATTAAAAAGTAACATATTCTCTATATCTTAACACTAGCTCTGAATTCAATCTCCTTTCTTCCTTGACCTGTTTTGCTTCATTATTCTAGGATAATTCAGAAAACTCAGGAAGGAGAGCCTACATCTGAGCCTTAGTTATAGCTTAATAATGGTTGTAGCTCAAATGTCTATTATCCCTGCACTCACAGTTCCTTGTAGCCTAGAAATAACCTGCTACTTCTGTGCCATGACTGGGTTACAGGAGTCTTCTGTGAGATTACCTGTGATTCCTCCATATACAGCTGTGCTATGCAGGAATTTCTGTCTGATGCCTGCATGAATCCTTCACAGTCATCCTAAGCACTAGGACTTGGTGTCACTTCTGTATTAAGGACCTTTACAACTCTCCTTATTGTCATCCTCTTACCTAACTAGGGATAATATCCCTCTCAGTTTTGTGACGAGTTTTTCCCCTTCAAGATATTATACTCTGATTTCCCTTCGTTTATTTTCTCCACGACTTAAAAGAAAAAAAATTTTTATTTGAGCTTAGACATTTTACTGGGAAAAGCATGCCAGACACAAAGTCAACTTCTGATTTTTGTCTTCCCACTTGCCTCCTCTCAAGTAATGAACTAGAGGCCAGTTTACAAATTTAAGGTGGAAGCGATAGGGAATTAAAAATTGCTAATAAATACACATATTTTTTAAATCTTGAATTTTTAATATATCATCAGTCTCTTAAAACTTACATATTGTCAGCTACAAATTGGCAACAATATGATACAGAAATAGACTGAGGATAAAAACTATTTGGTTGGGAAAAAAAAATAAAACAGCCTTCCAGTTCTTTATATTTGCCTGTTCAGATGTGAAGATGTTTTCTAATTTCTAGATTTTTATTACTCTAAATATTTAAAATATTTGCATCTTCTGAGTTATTAAAACTCTCCATATCTAAAATATTCTGGTAACCTCAATTATTTTACTCCCTCTTGAGAGTATACACACTGGGTTTATGAAATGTCAACAGCAAAGGATTACTTAAGCTAATCTTCTCAATTTATGGAAGAAAACACTGAGACTTAGAGGACAGACATGGCATAAATGAACCTAAGGTATTTGCCCCAATAGTATACCTTTTGATGCACTGAATCGTCTTGAATCAAAGTGAAGTGTGGTAATTACATTAATTACATGTAACTTTATAAGAATTAATGCTGAATCCTGGATACAGTTTTCAAATCAAATTTTACGATCATAGTTGAAAAACATTATTCTTAAATACTTTAATCTTACTTCTCAGAGTAGAAGTTTTTCTCTTTTCATTAGATTAAGTAATAAAGTTTTTAAAAAATAAACAATTAAATACTATAAATTACCTGTTTAATATTATATCCCTGAATATTAAATTTTTTAAAATTTTAACAAGATTTTGAAGAAACTAAAGAGTATCACATATTCATATTTTTATGTCTAAGTTCCCAGATACCTTAGGCAACCATGTATAAATATGCAATTTTATAACTAGCTCTCCTTAAGATACATATGCAAATGCTATGGCTGATAATCAAATAAGACTTCATCCTTTATTTCTCATTGTATCATAACTTAAATTAAAGCATAATTTTATTTTATATACCAACAAAATTGTCATTCTGGAAAATAGCTTTCATAATATATACTAAGACCATAGAAAATGAATTATTATTGTAACTAAGTGTGCACTGTCAAATGGCTTAGTAAAACACTGGCTTGCATGCCATATTCTTGTCTTGCTTAACAATTGCAATAAAATAGGAATGATAAGACTTTAAAGAACAGTGTACAATTAGAAATAGAAATTACTGTACATACAAAGCCATTTGTTATGATGCACTGCAGCTTACTAACAGTAATCTTAATGAAGATTAAGTAGAGATATTAAAAAAAATATGTTGTCATCTATTAACAATCAAATACTCAAAGGTATTTATCTTGTATCTACATTTGCTTGCTACTTTTTAAAAGACTCTTACTTAAATTGACAGAACATTGCCGTCCAATTTGAAAAGAAATGCGAACAATAAATTAAACCATCAGTAAAATTCAACAAAGACAATATACTGATTAAATATAGAAAACCTGAATGGCTTTGAAATTTTGATTGTCAATGACAAATTAAATTCAACAGGGAAGATATACTATCTGGTACTGACACTCAGAAAACTATGCAAGAGTTTGCCACTGGCTCACCAGGTGCCTAACACATCTTTGTATGTATCTGTTTCCAGGAGATGAGTAGGATGTGTAGTTCTATTTAAATCCTCAAGCAATAATATAATTAGTGGTCCATATTTTCTGCATTGCCATTGAAGTAGCCAAATTTGTCTTTAATTACTTAGGATTCTTTCATCTAAGCTCATCAGGGATCGTAATCTAAGTATACAGGGCTAAAGATAGGGGCCAAGTTTATTGGTTAAATAGATGCAATTCATTGAATAAAACAAAACAGAACAAAAAAAGGTAGGCTAATAATATATTAGGATGTTAAACACTGACTGGGTCATCTTGTATGATTTTCTTCACTTGTGTTGGTTTTATAATTATTATTTTTACGTATTTCTTACTACATGATGGAAACTTGGTGAATACCAGCTTCATAGTTACTATTTTACATGTTAAACCTTTCTTATTTCAAATTTTACAATCTAAGATAAAGTTTCTATTTATCTCGGTTTGGATTTGGTTCCTACAGATGGCAAGGATTTATCTGAAAAATGGAAAGATGAAAAAAGTTATACTGTGGACAAAACTTTCTGGAGTAGGGCATTTTATAGAAGGGACTGTTGTTCTCAGAAGACAAAAACAGACCAAATAATTATTGCTTTGCAATCGTGTTGTAATTTTATATGTCAGTCAGTTAGTCAGTTCAGTTACTCAGTCATGTCCAAATCTTTGTGACTCCATGGACTGCAGCACGCCAGGCTTCCCTGTACATCACCAACTCCCGGGGCTTAGCGCATGTCCATTGAGTTGGAGATGGCATCCAACCATCTCATCCTCTGCAATACATCCTCACATCCTTTCTCCTCCTGCCTTCAATCTTTCCAGCATCAGGGTCTTTTCCAATAAGTCAGTTATTCTCATCAGATAGCCAAAGTATTGGAGTTTCAGCCTCAGCATCAGTCCTTCCAATGAATATTCAGAACTGCCTTTAGGATTGACTGGTTGGATCTCCTTGCAGTCCAAGGGACTCTCAAGAGTCATCTCCAACACCACAGTTCAAAAGCATCAGTTATTTGGCACTCAGTTTTCTTTATAGTCCAACTCTCACATCCATACATGACTACTGAAAAAACCATAGCTTTTACTAGACCAAATAAAAGGTCCAAATAATTGGATCTTTGTTGGTAAATAATGTCTCTGCTTTACTATTCTGAATAGGTTGGTCAAAACTTTTCTGCCAAGGAGCAAATGTCTTTTAATTTCATGGCTGCAGTCACCATCTGCAGTGATTTTAGAACCCCCCAAAATAAAGTCTCTCACTGTTTCCATTGTTTCCCCATCTATTTGCTATGAAGTGATGGGACCAGATGCCATAATCTTAGTTTTCTAAGTGTTGAGTTTTAAGCCAATATCTTCACTCTCCTTTTTCACTTTCATCAAGAGACTCTTTAGTTCTTCTTCACTTTCTGCCATGAGGGTGATGTCATCTGCATATCTGAGGTTATTGATATTTCTCCTGGCAAACTTGATTCCAGCTTGTGTTTCATCTGGCCCAATGTTTCTTATGATGTACTCTGCATATAAGTTAAATAAACAGGGTGACAATATACAGCTTTGACATACTCCTTTCCCGATTTGGAACCAGTGTGTTGTTCCATGTCCAGTTCTAACTGTTGCTTCTTGATCTGCATACAGATTTCTCAAGAGGCAGCTCAGCAGGTCTGGTATTCTCCTCTTTAAGAATTTTCCACAGTTTGTTGTAATCCACATAGTCAAAGGCTTTGGCATAGTCAATAAAGCAAAAGTAGATATTTTTCTGGAACTGTCTTGCTTTTTGATCATCCAATGACTGTTGGCAATTCAATCTCTGGTTCCTTTGCTTTTTCTAAATATAGCTTGAACATCAGCAAGGTCACAGTTCACATACTGTTGAAGCCAGGCTTGGAAAATTTTGAGCATTACTTTGTTAGTGAGTGAGATGAGTGCAATTGTGTGGAAGTTTGAACATTCTTTGATATTGCCTTTCTTTGGGAGGAATGAAAACTGACATTTTCCAGTCCTGTGGCTACTGCTGAGTTTTCCAGATTTGCTGGCATATTGAGTGCAGCAGTTTCACAGCATCATCTTTTAGGATTTGAAATACCTCAACTGGAATTCCATCACCTCCACTAGCTTTGTTTGTAGTGATGCTTTCTAATGCCCACTTGACTTTGCATTCCAGGATGTCTGGCTCTGGTGGGTGATCATACCATCGTGGTTATCTGGGTCATGAAGATCTTTTTTGTATAGTTGTTCTGTGTATCCTTGCCACATCTCCTTAATATCTTCTGCTTCTGTTACATCTGTACCATTTCTGTCCTTTATTATGTCCATCTTTTCATGAAATGTTCCCTTGGTGTCTCTAATTTTCTTGAAGAGAGCTCTAGTGTTTCCCATTCTATTGTTTTCCTCTATTTCTTTGTCTTGATCATTGAGGAAGGCTTTCTTATCTCTTCTTGCTATTCTTTGGGACTCTGCATTCAAATAAATATATCTTTCCTTTTTTCCTTTGCCTTTAGCTTCTCTTCTTTTCTCAGCTATTTGTAAGGCCTTGTCAGACAACGATTTTGCCTTTTTGCATTTCTTTTTCTTGTGGATGGTCTTGGTCACTACCTCCTGTACAATGTTCATGAATCTCCATCCATAGTTCTCCAGGCACTCTATCAGATCTAATCCTGTAAATCTTGTTACCTCTACTGTATAAAAATCGGGATTTAATTTAGGTCATATCTGCATGGTCTAGTGGTTTTCCCTAATTTCTTCAATTTAAGTCTGAATTTGGCAATAAGGAGTTCATGATCTGAGCCACAGTCAGCTCTCGGTCTTGTTTTTAGGTTAATTAATTCATCCAAAATTAATTACTGAGTATACATACTATTTGCCTAGCACAAAGCTGTACTAAGCACCTTAGATTCCACAGTGAAGAAGACTGATAACTTCTCCGCCCTCACATAATGCACAGTTTAGTGTGGAGATAGCTAGACTACAGGTCACAAAGAAATATCAAAAATATACAAGTGATTGAGATGAAGAAAGGTGTAGGGCGGTTATTGTAAATAATATGGCCAGTGAAGTACGTTTTGGTTAGTTATTTTAGTCACTGAAAAAAAAAAAAAGGAAAAATACACTTGCAATCTCTGAGTTGCAGAAGACTGTGAGAGTGTTCAAACACAAAATGTTTTATAAATGGTGAAAAGCAGGGCAGTCTTGCTTAAGTTTGTAGAAAAGATTAAATTATATGGAAACTCAAAAGTCTGGAGTATCAATTCTATTCTAAATGCAATGTGAAGCTTTTGAAGAATTTCAAGCTATGGAAAAATATGATTTTGTTTATATTTTTAAATGTTTCACTCTTGCCATTATTTGGAGAATGATTTGGGGTGATGGATAAAAAAAACTTATTTGGTGATTTATTAGATAGGGTATTGTGAGGGATTAAGAATCTCAGATAAGTTCTTATTTTTAGAATTGAGTAATTAGATGGTACTACCAAGTGGTAAGATGGAGAATAATTATGTATACAATTGCAAATAACTGTGGTAGAAAGAAATGTAGCTTTCCCTGAAGCACATGACTATGTTGAAATAAGAGATATACAAATGAAAACAAAAATCAGGTAACTAGATGCATGAATCTAAATTTTAATTGAGGACAGGAACCACCTGCAGAATGACGTGTTGTCTCTCATGCAGATTCCATGACCTTGATTCAGATCCCTAAGGGTTTAAATTATGACAGTCTTTTCCATTATGCGGAGAAGGCAATGGCACCCCACTCCAGTACTCTTGCCTGGAAAATTCCATGGATGGAGGAGCCTGGTGGGCTGCAGTCCATGGGGTTGCTAAGAGTCAGACACGACTGAGCGGCTTCACTTTCACTTTTCACTTTCATGCATTGGAGAAGGAAATGGCAACCCACTCCAGTGTTCTTGCCTGGAGAATCCCAGGGACGTCGTAGCCTGGTGGGC
>NW_011494944.1:993993-995204 GCF_000754665.1 Bison bison bison | reverse complement strand
ATTCATCTAGCTGCTCAGAACAGGCATGAATGTGAATTCCAAACCAGTAAAACTTGTTTTATTAAGATACCCTTACTGAGAGACATTACTTTGTCCAACAAAGGTACCGTCTAATCAAGGACTATGGTTTTATTCAGTGGTCATGTATGGATGTCAGAATTGGACTGTGAAGAAAGCTGAGTGCCGAAGAATTGATGCTTTTGAACTGTGGTGTTGGAGAAGACTCCTATGAGTCCCTTGGACTGCAAGGAGACCCAACCAGTCCATTCTGAAGGAGATCAGCCCTGGGATTTTCTTGGAAGGAATGATGCTAAAGCTGAAACTCCAGTACTTTGGCCACCTCATGCGAAGAGTTGACTCATTGGAAAGACTCTGATGTTTGGAGGGATTGGGGGCAGGAGAAGAAGGGGACAACAGAGGATGAGATGGTTGACGGCATCACTGACTCGTTGGACGTGAGTCTGAGTGAACTCCGGGAGTTGATGATGGACAGGGAGGCCTGGGATGCTGCGATTCATGGGGTTGCAGAGAGTCAGACACAACTGAGTGACTGAACTGAACTGAACTGAACTGAACTATGATTTTCAAACAAGGGAAAAGGGAAACATCTTCTAGTGGGGGTGACCTGCTACTTTCGTGGGCTCAGTTCAGAGGAATTTGTAAGGGGAAAGTTCTTGATTGTCCCTAAACTATTATTCATATGTCATAATTCCCCATTCGATCACTTTTATTTTTAGTCAAGTCATAATCTTGAGTGAAAGAGAAAGACTTGTACACATATGTGTAAACTGATGTGAAAATATAAAGGTGACACATTATTTTGCCAACAAAAGTCCGTCCAGTCAAGGCTATGGTTTTTCCTGTGGTCATGTATGGGTGTGAGAGTTGGACTGTGAAGAAGGCTGAGCACTGAAGAACTGATGCTTTTGAACTGTGGTGTTGGAGAAGACTCTTATGAGTCCCTTGGACTGCAAGGAGATCCAACCAGTCCATTCTAAGGAGATCAGCTCTGGGATTTCCTTGGAAGGAATGATGCTAAAGCTGAAACTCCAGTACTTTGGCCACCTCATGCGAAGAGTTGACTCATTGGAAAAGACTCTGATGCTGGGAGGGATTGGGGGGCAGGAGGAGAAGGGGACAACAGAGGATGAGATGGCTGGATGGCATCGCTGACTCTATGGATGTGAGTCTGAGTGAACTCCGGGAGTTGG
>NW_011494944.1:982349-993893 GCF_000754665.1 Bison bison bison | reverse complement strand
AGTCAGACACGACTGAGCGGCTTCACTTTCACTTTTCACTTTCATGCATTGGAGAAGGAAATGGCAACCCACTCCAGTGTTCTTGCCTGGAGAATCCCAGGGACGTCGTAGCCTGGTGGGCTGCTGTCTATGGGGTTGCACAGAGTCGGACACGACTGAAGTGTTTTAGCAGTTTCCATTATGGCCAGCCATAAGTTCCACACAGATTATTTTCCTACCAATGATATCTTTATAATATTAGAAACTGCTGTTGCTGCTGCTGCTAAGTTGCTTCAGTCGTGTCCGACTCTGTGCGACCCCATAGACGGAAGCCAACCAGGCTTCCCCATCCCTGGAACTCTCTAGGCAAGAACACTGGAATGGGTTGCCATTTCCTTTTCCAATGCATCAAAGTGAAAAGTGAAAGTGAAGTCGCTCAGTCATGTCCAACTCTTAGCGACCCCATGGACTGCAGCCTACCAGGCTCCGCTGTCCATGGGATTTTCCAGGCAAGAGTACTGGAGTGGGGTGCCATTGCCTTCTCCGAATATTAGAGACTAGAGGTTCCAAAAGGCACAAGTACCAGGAGCTTCTACAGACTTTTTTTTTTTTTTTTCTATTCTACAACTATTTATTATCTTAAAACAAGTAAATTACTTAACTAAATCATTGCAGGTCTTTTGTGGGAGGATATTTATCCACCAGGCTTCCCAGGTGTGTAAATGGTAAAGAACCTACCTGCCGTTGCAGGAGATATAAGAGACGCATGTTTGATCTCTGGATCAGGAAGATCCCCTGGAGGAGGGCATGGCAACCCACTCCAGTGTTCTTGCCTGGAGAATCCCATGGATAGAAGAGCCTGGCAGGCTATGTTCCATATAGTCACAAAGAGTCAGACACAACTAAAGGGACTTAGCACACATACCTACCAATGACAGTGGCCATGATTTTCCATTACCTTTCAAAAAAGAATGTGAACTCCCTTTCAGTGGTTTCATGTTCTAAGAAATGCCTTAGTAGCTGACTAAGTTAAAATGTATTAGTAACTGACCATGAACAGTGACTATCTTAGGGCCACTTCTCTTGTTCTCATTATCACTTGATAATGTGATTTATTATAAAGGTTAAGCAATATTTTTGTGACTTCTCATATTTCTTCCTTCTGGAAACAATTGTAATATATCAGTCATCTCCATGACTCTCTGAAAATAAGCCCCTTCAATTGCCGATATGATGTTTCTGATCACTGAAAGTACTGTGACCACCTGGCTTTTGATATTTCAGTGTCACCATGTGACCTCTTAGGGGACCAATTCCTTTATAGCATCAGCTATGGTTGGCCCTGACCTACAGTAGGGAGACACCACTCAAAGATGGTGGTGCACTATTCATCAACATACATTTTTAAAATCACTTTGGTAAATGGAGTATTCTTTAGGCTCATCAGTGGAAAAATTGTTGGCCAGTGGAATTTCTAACCATTTGTTATACACTTCTTTACAATTTCCAATTCTCTAAGCCTATGATTTTTTTTTACTATCACAGAATTTTGGCCTTTCATTTAACATGAGTCATCACTGAATCCAGGCTTAAAAGAGAAATCCTAATAACATGGTGGCAACATCTACCACAATTCTTGTCAGGCTGTTAAATTTTGTATCAAAGGAGGGTACTCCCGTATCAACAACTTTCCTTTTTATCAATTTTATGTTCTCCCTTCTATATCAAACACCTTCAAGATTTAGTCACATCTCCTGAAAATACTTATTAACCAGATCCTGAAGCTTTTTTTTTCTTTATGACCACTCCTTCCTTTGAAATCTGCTTCGATTCAGTCAGGCTACATTAGATTTGAGTTCTGCTATTCATCTAGCTGCTCAGAACAGGCATGAATGTGAATTCCAAACCAGTAAAACTTTGTTTTATAAGATACCCTTATGAGAGACATTACTTTGCCAACAAAGGTCCGTCTAATCAAGGCTATGGTTTTATCAGTGGTCATGTATGGATGTCAGAATTGGACTGTGAAGAAAGCTGAGTGCCGAAGAATTGATGCTTTTGAACTGTGGTGTTGGAGAAGACTCCTATGAGTCCCTTGGACTGCAAGGAGACCCAACCAGTCCATTCTGAAGGAGATCAGCCCTGGGATTTTCTTGGAAGGAATGATGCTAAAGCTGAAACTCCAGTACTTTGGCCACCTCATGCGAAGAGTTGACTCATTGGAAAAGACTCTGATGCTGGGAGGGATTGGGGGCAGGAGGAGAAGGGGACAACAGAGGATGAGATGGCTGGATGGCATCGCTGACTCTATGGATGTGAGTCTGAGTGAACTCCGGGAGTTGGTGATGGACAGGGAGGCCTGGCGTGCTGCGATTCATGGGGTTGCAAAGAGTCGGACACGACTGAGAGACTGAACTGAACTCAACTGAATTAGCTAAATGCATTTCAAAAGAAAAGGAAGGAAAATAAAATTACCCTTCTAAAGAGCACTTTTTTCTGAATGACAACAATATTTTTATCACGAGCAGATTCTTATAACTCAGAGAACAATGACTTGCACATAATATGTTTAAACATTAAAATGAAATCACATACAAAATGATCTTACCTGGCTATATATACTGGAACTAGATATAATAAATGTTTGTCCAATGTGTAGTTAATTTGTGACATTATGGTGACATTTGGAAAATTATCTCAGTCCTGTAGTAACTTTGCTACTTATGTAAAAATTGCAATAAAAAAGAATACACTGCATAGTGGTTTGCTATGAGTATTGGAAACAATAAATATAAGGTTCAGTATATAGTACAAAGTAAGTACTTAGCAGATGTTTGTTGAATAAATTAATTTTAATTATTTAATGCAAAGTAACAGTTACCTTTATATTAAATATGAACAGTACATCTCCACATGGGAGAGAATTCTCTGAAAAAATATATTATCTTCATCCTATTGGCAAAACAACAAAAACAATAAATCCAACCCAAAAGACAACCATTTTATATGATTATTTAAATTTCTATTTCTTGCAGGTCTAAAGTTGCCAAGATTTGTAATATATTCTGAGTAAAAAAGTTCGTGGTTTCATAGCTTAAGGCATTGAAAATTCAACTGACATTTTGTTGAAATTCATTATAACAATAGCTCTACAAAGAAATATACAGGTTTAAATGTAGGTTTAAAATGTGTTATTGTGTAGGAAAAAAAGTTTGTTTGTGTTTTCCCTCACATCTGGAAAACCCAAACAAACTTTTTGGCCACCCCAATACTTATTTAACACATTTATCAAATCCTATGCATATAAATTACTCTTTTATTTGCAATAATCTAGATGCTGTATGTTGTATTGATGATGCTTGTATTGTCCCCAAGGATTTTAGAATCTCTCTTTGGATATAACTTGAAAACTAATATATGAGAGTATACGACACATAAACACAAATACGCTTGTTATATCATTTTATAATCAACATTTACATCTTAATAAAGACTTGATTATCCCATTTAGTCATCCTATCCATTATGTTCACAAACACCAGGCACATACTTGACAAAATTAAGAGAGCTCAGAAAAATATGTTATAAAATGTGAAGACCAATGTGATAGAGAGCTGCAGCACTTGCTTTGGCAAAGGCAATATCACCAGTATAGATGTATGACCAACCAAGGCAGCACCTTGAAAGACATAATGGCTATTTTAAAACATAAAATCAGTAATTTTAGGTTGATGTATTTAAATATGCTGTATCCTCCTCTGATATCTGTGTGTGTTAGTTGCTCAGTCTTGCCTGACTTTTTGCAACCCCATTGACTGTAGCCCATCAAGAACCTCTGTCCATGGAATTCTCCATGCAAGAATGCTGGAGTGGGTTGCCCTTTCCTTCTCCAGGGAATCTTCTGTATCAAGAGATAGAATTCCAGTTTATTGCATTGCAGGCAGATTCTTAACCATCTGAGCCACCAGGGAAGCCCTCTTCAGATATCTAATATCTCATTGATGTCCACCTTAGAATAAGGAACCTTTATGATATATATTATTTTAATGTGGTATTTTGGCAATCAGTTTATTGATGGATGTTAATATATTTCTGCATACTACATAATTTTAATAACAAATTAATTAGATAATAGATATGTTTTATTGATCAATAGGACATCCATCCATGCTAAAATAGAAAATCATATGTAATGATTTCAATGTAGAGAAGAGAAATTCTCAAGTTCAAAAAAAAAAAACACCTGAGAATATAAAATTGCATTCAGTTCAGTTCAGTTCAGTCACTCAGTCGTGTCCGACCCTTTGCGACCCCATGAACTGCAGCACATCAGGCCTCCGAGTCCATCACCAACTCCTGGAGTCCACCCAACCCATGTCCATCAAGTCGGTGATGCCATGCAAACATCTTATCCTCTGTCGTCCCCTTCTCCGCCTGCCTTCAATCTTTTCCAGCATCAGGGTCTTTTCAAATGAGTCAGCTCTTCACATCAGGTGGCCAAAGTATTGGAGTTTCAGCTTCAACATAGGTCCTTCCAAACACCCAGGACTGATCTCCTTTAGGATGGACTGGTTGGATCTCCTTGCAGTCCAAGGGACTCTCAAGAGTCTTCTCCAACACCACAGGTCAAAAGCATCAATTCTTCAGCGCTCAGCATTCTTTATAGTGCAACTCTCAGATCCATACATGACCACTGGAAAAACCATAGCCTTGACTAGACGGACCTTTGTTGACAAAGGAATGTCTTTGCTTTTTAATATGCCATCTAGGTTGGTCATAACTTTCCTTCCAAGGAGTAAACATCTTTTCATTTCATGGCTGCAATCACCAACGGCAGTGATTTTGGAGCCCAGAAAAATAAAGTCAGCCACTGTTTCCCCATCTATTTGCCATGAGGTGATGGGACTGGATGCCATGATCTTCGTTTTCTGAATGTTGAGCTTTAAGCCAACTTTTTCAGTCTCCTCTTTCACTTTCATCAAGAGGCTCTTTAGTTCCTCTTTGCTTTCTGCCATAAGGGTGGTGTCATCTGCATATCTGAGGTTATTGATGTTTCTCCTGGCAATCTTGATTCCAGCTTGTGCTTCTTCCGGCCCAGTGTTTCTCATGATGTACTCTGCATAAGTTAAATAAGGTGACAATATACAACCTTGACGTACTCCTTTTCCTGTTGGAACCAGTCTGTTGTTCCATGTCCAGTTCTAACTGTTGCTTCCTGACCTGCATACAGATTTCTCAAGAGGTAGGTCAGGTGGTCTGGTATTGCCATCTCTTTCAGAATTTTCCACAGTTTATTGTGATCCACACAGTCAAAGGCTTTGGCATAGTCAATAGAGCAGAAATAGATGCTTTTCTGGAACTCTCTTGCCTTTTCCATGATCCAGCAGATGTTGGCAATTTGATCTCTGGTTCCTCTGCATTTTCTAAAACCAGCTTGAACATCTGGAAATTCACGGTTCACGTATTGCTGATGCCTGGCTTGGAGACAATTAAGCATTACTTTACTATTGCGTGAGATGAGTGCAATTGTGTGGTAGTTTGAGCATTCTTTGCACTATACACATTCAAATTAACTTGGTTTAGTATTTGTGAGGAAAACAAAACGTGTAACAAATAAAAATGCTTCCTTCTGTCACTTAAGAATGCAGCGAGGATTTCCTAAAGGATAAGAGTGGATAAGATCATTTGAAGGGATATTGGTAAACAACTCAAGAAACTTATAAGTGAATTTGAAGTAATTATTTGTAATTTTCATATACATGATTTCCATAGATATGGAATGCTTATAGATAAATGGCTATTTATGCATAATCTACCTAAAACTAGTACATAAAAATGGTTTGATATGCCTAATGCCTCTTCTAATTATATTCGTATCTCTCCACCTCAGTTCAGTTCAGTCTCTCAGTCGTGTATGACACTTTGTGACCCCATGGACTAAAGTATTGCAGGCTTCCCTGTACATCCCCAACTCCCAGAGCTTATTCAAACTCATGTCCATTGAGTGGTGATGCCATCCAACATCTCATCCTCTGTCATCTCCTTCTTCTCTTTCCTTCAATCTTCCCCAGCAACAGGGTCTTTTCAGATGAGTCAGTTCTTTGCATCAGGTGGCCATAGTATTGGAATTTCAGCTTCAGCATCAGTCCTTCCAATGAAAATCCAAGATTGATTTTCTTTAGGATGGACTGTTTGGATCTCCTTGCAGTCCAAGGGACTCTCAAGAGTCTTCTCTGACAACACAGTCAAAAGCATCAATTCTTCAGTGCACAGCTGTCTTTATAGTGGAACTCTCACATCCATACATGACTATTGAAAAAAACCAAAGTTTTGACTAGATGGACATTTGTTGGCAAAGTAATACCTCTGTCTAGATTTCTTCCAAGAAGCAAGTGTCTTTTAATTTCATGGCTGCAGTCACCATCTGAAGTGATTTTGGAAACCAATAAAGTCTCTCACTGTTTCCATTGTTTCCCCATGATTTTGCCAAAAAGTAATGGGACCTCAAGAATAATATAAATTTAAATTAATATAAATACCTCTTCATCTCAAGAATAATATAAACTTTGTTTATAGTTGCTGTGTTTTAAAATTAACAGACTTTATTTTTAGAGCAGTTTTAGGGTTATAGAAAAGTTGAGCAGAAAGTGCAGAGCACCCATATAGCCCCACCAAGTTTTCTATTATTGTCTTGCATTAATGTAAGACAGTTGTTGTAATTGATGAACAAATATTGATAAACTGTTCTCAGCTGTCCCCAAGAAAAAGAAATGCAAAAAAGGCAAAATGTTTGTGGGAGAAAGCCTTGCAAATAGCTGAGAAAAGAGTCACAAAAGACAAAGGAGAAAAGGAAAGATACACACATTGGAATGCAGAGTTCCAAAGAGTAGCAAGTAAAGGTAAGAAAACTTTCTTATGGGAAAAATGCAAAGAAATAGAGGAAAAGAATAGAATGGGAAAGATGAGAGATGTCTTCAAGAAAATCTCTTGAAAATCTCCTAGAGTACCAAGGGAATATTCCATGCAAAGATGGGCACAATAAAGGACAGAAATTGTATGGGCCTAACAGAAGCAGAAGATATTAAGAAGACATGGCAAGAATACACAGAAGAACTATACAAACAGGTCTTAAGGATCCAGATAACTATGATGGTGGGATCACTCAACTAGAGCTAGACATCCTGGAGTGTGAAGTCAAGTGGGTCTTAGGAAGCATCACTATGAACAAAGCTAGTGGAGGTGATGGAATTCCAGTTGAGCTATTTAAAATCCTAAAAGATGATGCTGTGAAAGTACTGCAATCAATATGCCAACAAATTTAGAAAGCTCAGCAGTGGCCACAGGACTGGAAAATGTCAGTTTTCATTCCAATCCCAAAGAAAAGCAGTGGCAAAGAAGGTTGAAACTATCACTCAATTTCATTCATTTCACATGCTAGCAAGGTCATCTTCAAAATCCTCCAAGCTAGACTTCAACAGTATGTGAACCAAGAACTCCCAGACATTCAAAGTGGATTTAGAAAAGAAAGAGGAACCAGAGATCAAATTGTCCAGCATACACGAAATCATAGACAAAGCAAGATAATTAAAAAAAAAAAGGACATCTATTTCTGCTTTGTTGATGCTAAAGCCTTTGACTGTGTGGATCACAACAAACTGTGAAAAATTCTTCAAGAGATAGGAATACCAGACCACCTTACCTGCCTCCTGAGAAACCTTTATGTTGGTGAAAAAGCAACAGTTAGAACCAAACATGGGACAACTGGTTCAAAATTGAGAAAGGAGTATGTCAAGCCTGTATATTGTCACTCTGTGTATTTAACATATATGCAGACCACATTATGCGAAATGCTGGGTGGGCTGGATGAAGCACAAGCTGGAATCAAGTTTACTGGGAGAAATATCAATAACCTCAGATATTCAGATGACACCACTCTTATGGCAGAATGTGAAGAGGAACTAAAGAGCCTCTTGATGAAGCTAAAAGAGCGTGAAAAAGCTGGTTTAAACCTCCACATTCATAAAACAAAGATAATGGCATCTAATCCCATCACTTCATGAGATATAGATGGGGAAATAATGGTAACAGTGACAGGATTTGCTTTCTTGGGCTCCAAAATCTCTGCAGATGGTGACTGCAGCCATGAAATTAAAAGATGTTTGCCCCTTGGAAGTAAAACTATGACAAACCTAGATAGTGTATTAAAAAGCAGAGACATCACTTTGCTGAAAAAGGTCTGCATAATCAAAGCTATGGTTTTTCCAGTAGTCATGTACATATGTGAGAGTTGGACCATAAAGAAGGCTGAGCACCAAAGAATTTATGCTTTCTAACAGTGGTGTTGGAGAAGATTCTTGAGAATCCCTTGGACAGCATGGAGATCAAACCAGTCATTCTTATAGGAAAGCAACCCTGACTATTCATTGGAAGGACTGATGTTGAAGCTGAATCTCCATTACTTTGGCCACCTGATGTGAAGAGCCGACTCACCAGAAAATACCCTGACACTTGGAAAGATATAATTCAGGAGGAAAAGGGGATGACAGAGGATGAAATGTTTAGATGGAATCACCAACTCAATGGACATGAGTATGAGCAAGCTCCAGGAGATGGTTATATATAGGGAAGCTTGGAGTGCTGCCGTCCATGGGGTAGCAAGGAATCAAACACTACTGTGCAACTGAACAACAACAACTAATCAAAGTAATAAACCACCTTAATGTTGTTGTTGTTTTGTGACTAAGTCGTTTCTGACTCTTTTATGACCCCATGGACTGTAGCCCACCAGGCTCCTCTGTCTATGGGATTTTCCAGGCAAGAATACTGGAGTGTCATATCATCCTCCAGGGGATCTTCCAAACATGCATAGCCCCCCCCCGCCACAACCAAAAACTGAGGGAGTACTGACTGTTTACCATGTAAAACCTGTCTTTATCCCTGATAACTTTCCTTGCTCTGAAATCTGCTATGCTGGATATTAATATCGTTGTCTCTGTTTTCTTTGATTAGTTAGTGTGGTATATCTTCCTTCATTCTTTCTTTTAATCTATATGTAACTTTACCTTGAAATTGGGTTTCTTGTAGATAGCATATAATTAAGTTTTGGTATTGATCCCTTCTGACAGTCTCTGTCATTGAATGGTGTATTTATTCCATTTATATTCCATTTGATTATTTATACAGTTAGAATAATACTGAACATATTTTTAACTGTTTCCTATTTATTACTCTTGTTATTTACTTCTTTTTTCTTTTCACTCTTTTCCTGATATTTATTGTCTTAATTAGGAATTAAACATGATCTCATTTTCTTCTATCAGCATTTAGTTATGCTTAAAAAATTTTAGTCGTTGCTTCTACGTTTACAATATATGTTTGCTACTAATTTGTTCTACTTTTAAACAATAGCAGTCCATGGGGTCGCTAAGAGTCGGACATGACTGAGCGACTTCACTTTCACTTTTCACTTTCCTGCATTGGAGAAGGAAATGGCAACCCACTCCAGTGTTCTTGCCTGGAGAATCCCAGGGACGGGGGAGCCTGATGGGCTGCCGTCTATGGGGGCGCACAGAGTCGGACACGACTGAAACGACTTAGTAGCAGCAGTGGCAGTACAAGTAGCTTATAACAATTGATTCACAACTTCTTTCTCCCATCACTTATTATATTTCTGTGATTCATTTTATTTATCTATGTTATATTTAAGATGAGGTGGTTTGATGGCATCATCTACTCAGTGGACATGAGTTTGAGCAAACTCCAGGAGATGGTGAAGGGCAGGAAAGCCTGGCATGCTGCAGTCCATGGGACAGCGAAGAGTCAGACAGAACTGAGCAACTGAACAACAACAACAACAAATCTAGTACATCGTTGAGGTTATGAATTTAGACCAATATATATTAGATTTTTTTTTTCAGATTTAGATTTTAGACTTTTTTAAGGTGGGTTTTATTTTTTTTTCTTTCAATACTTTATATATTTCACTTTATTATTCATTTTCCTTAAATTTCTGACTTCCCATTCTTGTAGTAGGTAATAGCCTTGGGTTGAACAGAGGAAAATGAAAGGCAGCAATAAAATATAATATTTTATTGCTTATGTAACAAATCCCTGCTACTCTCAAATCCCATCCTTGAATGGCTGCCATCATTCATCTTCCTTCAGGATGGGATTCAGATCATAGCATTTGTGCAATTTCCCATAGTTCAGGGCACCACATTTAATCCAATACTTCTATGTAAAGCAGCAGTTATTTTTCTTGTTTAGGCTCATCTTGTTGTGTAGAATTTGCTATTACCTACATTCAGTTTGCGCACAATCCTACAAAGGCACATCAAAATATTCTTAAGATGAGAGTTGTCCATTTACACTATCCTTAGTCTCAACTGTGAAGCACTGCAATGTAAAGTATTATTATCAAACATAGACCTGCCTGATTCATTATTGCATGAGAAAATATAGTTGATTTAGAAAAGATTCTCACAATGTTTTTTCCCATGACATATGAACTCTCAATTTTCTGTTTATATATGCAGGGATTTGAGGAGATAAAAATATTCCTTTTTCTATTCCTGATTTATGGTTCAGTATTTAAAGTTTTATTTCTAATAAATATAATTAGAGAATAGGTCTTAGGTCTATGGCTAGAGAGACTTTCTAAGTTTTCTTTCAAAGTTAAAGTTATTATAGAATATATGTAACCTAACATAGGTAACAGAGAGAATTGTGAAATCTGAGGATAGAGTAATTCAAAATACGAGGAAAACAGGCTAATTCTCATATTCTCATACTTTCTCTCTAAAACTTTGTTTACGAATATCAGTGCATGAAAGGTGGAGACATCACTAGGCATGAATTTTTCTCTCTAGAAATTAGAGAGAAGTTTTGATCTGTCATGGAAATTTGAAATAAATATTATCAATTAACATATAGTGTCTGATGTCTACTAGTATCAGCTCTATGATTACTTTTCCAATTTTCATCTTCATGCATAAGAACAGTTTATTAAGTATATGAGCTCTCTGTGATATGTAATAGTAATGAAACTACAGTCTCTAGTTAAATATGAAGAGCAATTTATATATTATGAATGTTCCTAATGTATTAGGAGGACTTCTGAAATTCTGCATAGTTCATTTTTTTCTGCTGATAATTTTTAGGCATCAGTGAAAACATGTCTTCTTGAACATTCCATAAATAATTCATATGCCAGGAAAATAATTTATATACTCTATTGGACTTAGAACCAAATAGTGTTTAACAAAAAGCATCTTGTTATTTTAACATAATTGAGACTTTCTTAAATGAAATTTGTTACTCTTAAAGATGTTCTCAATAAAATAGTAAGATTCAGATCAGATCAGATCAGATTAGTCGCTCAGTCATGTCCGACTCTTTGCAACCCCATGAATCACAGCACGCCAGGCCTCCCTGTCCATCACCAACTCCCGGAGTTCACTCAGACTCATGTCCATCGAGTCGGTGATGCCATCCAGCCATCTCATCCTCTGTTGTCCCCTTCTCCTCCTGCCCCCAATCCCTCCCAGCATCAGAGTCTTTTCCAAT
>NW_011494944.1:981758-982249 GCF_000754665.1 Bison bison bison | reverse complement strand
CTGCCCCCAATCCCTCCCAGCATCAGAGTCTTTTCCAATGAGTCAACTCTTCGCACGAGGTGGCCAAAGTACTGGAGTTTCAGCTTTATCATCATTCCTTCCAAAGAAATCCCAGGGCTGATCTCCTGCAGAATGGACTGGTTGGATCTCCTTGCAGTCCAAGGGACTCTCAAGAGTCTTCTCCAACACCACAGTTCAAAAGCATCAATTCTTTGGCACTCAGCCTTCTTCACAGTCCAACTCTCACATCCATTCATGACCACAGGAAAACCATAGTCTTGACTAGATGGACCTTTGTTGGCAAAGTAATGTCTCTGCTTTCCAATATGCTATCTAGGTTGGTCATAACTTTCCTTCCAAGGAGTAAGCGTCTTTGAATTTCATGGCTTCAGTCACCATCTGCAGTGATTTTGGAGCCCAGAAAAATAAAGTCTGACACTGTTTCCACTGTTTCCCCATCTGTTTCCCATGAAGTGATGGAACTGGATGCC
>NW_011494944.1:979513-980828 GCF_000754665.1 Bison bison bison | reverse complement strand
ATCTTCTGCTTCTGTTAGGTCCATACCATTCCTGTCCTTTATCGAGCCCATCTTTGCATGAAATGTTCCTTTGGTATCTCTGATTTTCTTGAGAAAATCTCTAGTCTTTCCCATTATGTTGTTTTCCTCTATTTCTTTGCACTGATTGCTGAAGAAGGCTTTCTTATCTCTTCTTGCTATTCTTTGGAACTCTGCATTCAGATGCTTATATCTTTCCTTTTCTCCTTTGCTTTTTGCATCTCTTCTTTTCACAGCTATTTGTAAGGCCTCCCCAGACAGCTATTTTGCTTTTTTGCATTTCTTTTCCATGGGGATGGTCTTGATCCCTGGCTCCTGTACAATGTCACGAACCTCATTCCATAGTTCATCAGGCACTCTATCTATCAGATCTAGGCCCTTAAATCTATTTCTCACTTCCACTGTATAATCATAAGGGATTTGATTTAGGTCATACCTGAATGGTCTAGTGGTTTTCCCTACTTTCTTCAATTTAAGTCTGAATTTGGCAATAAGGAGTTCATGGTCTGAGTCACAGTCAGCTCCTGGTCTTATTTTTATTGACTGTATTGGGCTTCTCCATCTTTGGCTGACAAGAATATAATCAATCTGATTTCGGTGTTGACCATCTGGTGATGTCCATGTATAGAGTCTTCTCTTGTGTTGTTGGAAGAGGGTGTTTGTTATGACCAGTGCATTTTCTTGGCAAAACTCTATCAGTCTTTTCCCTGCTTCATTCTGTATTCCAAGGCCAAATTTGCCTGTTACTTCAGGTGTTTCTTGACTTCCTACTTTTGCATTCCAGTCCCCTATAATGAAAAGGACATCTGTTTTGGGTGTTAGTTCTAAAAGGTCTTGTAGGTCTTCATAGAACGGTTCAACTTCAGCTTCTTCAGCTTTATTGGTTGGGGCATAGTAAAATTACTTTGAGTTAATTAAAACCATTTACAATGAATATTCACTGGGTTCTTGGAAAGATCGAAGGCAGGAGGTGAAGGGGGTGACAGAGGATGAGATGGTTGGATGGCATCAACGACCCAATGGAAATGAGTTTGGGCAAACTCTGGGAGATAGTGAAGGACAAGGAATCCTTGCGTGCTGCAGTCCATGGGGTCGCAAAGAGTTGGAAACCACTTAGGGACTCAACAGCAACAACACAATGAATGCATAAGAGAAAGAGGAAATTGTCATTGTATGATGTTAAATTAAAAAAAAAAAAGTCTATTTTTTCTGCATTCAGCCAGGACACACACATGAAAACACAAAAAGACATACACACACACATGAGCTCATTTTTTTTTTTTAAGGGGTAAGACTT
>NW_011494944.1:964166-979408 GCF_000754665.1 Bison bison bison | reverse complement strand
TGGGGCGGGGCGGGGGGGAGGCGCCCTCCCCCAGCCCAAGGACTAAGGCACCAGGTGGCTGCAGCAGGCCGGCCCAGACACAGAGCCACACACACAGATGGAGGACACACGGACTGTGGACGCAGACAAGCCAGGAGGGCAGAGGGGCAGGGGCAGGGATCAGGCCGCCGCGGGGGTCCCACTGGGGCTGGGCCCCTCCTGAAGGCCGTGAGAAGCCTGGAGGATCCCAGAAGGAGGACCAGTCAGGAGGACGAGGGGTGCCACGGCGGGGTGGGGGGCGGGATCCTCACTTGCTGCCTTTGTGGGACAGACACCGCGGGAGGGAGGAGAAAGTCTGCTTGACGTGCGCCAACAGCGGCCGAGGCTGGTGGGCCTCCCGGGGCGAGCGCGACACCAGGCACTGCAGGGTCCCCTCCGAGGCCGTGGAGTTGGGTGCCGGGGAAACGGCCGCGCATTTATATTTTAATATAATTTTCCTGCCTGGCGAAATATGGGTGGATTTTAGTTTTGTGGCATCTCTCGCTAGAGTCTCAAATTTTACCCTATGTGTCTGAACTTAACCTAGGGGATACTCTGTATGGTTGGTAATGTGTCTCCTAATAACAATGGTTTAATTTTGCTTTAAGTGTTAAAATTAACTTGCAGGTAAGTAAACATAAAATCTTCTCCTGGGAATACAGGAGATGCGGCAGGAGCCATGGGTTTGATCCTTGTGTTAGGAAGATAAACTGGAGAAGAAAGTGGCAACCCACTTCAGTATTCTTGCCTGGAAAATCCCATACATAGAGGAGCCTGGAGGCTACCATTTATGGGGTTGCAAAAGAGCTGGACCCACCTGAGCATTCTAAAGGAGATTAGTCCTGGGTGTTCTTTGGGAGGAATGATGCTAAAGCTGAAATTCCAGTACTTTGGCCACCTCATGCGAAGAGTTGACTCATTGGAAAAGACTCTGATGCTGGGAAGGATTGGGGGCAGGAGGAGAAGGGGACGACAGAGGATGAGATGGCTGGATGGCATCACCGACTAGATGGACGTGAGTCTGAGTGAACTCCAGGAGTTGGTGATGGACAGGGAAGCCTGGCGTGCTGCAATTCATGGGGTCGAAAAGAGTCGGACAGGACTGAGCGACTGAACTGAACTGAACTGAGCAACTAAACAACAAACTGTTGCAAAATTTTGGATTTGAATAGTTATCAAAATGTTATACATTAACATTTTAGGGATGTCTACAAAAGAGAATCTAGGAATAATATTATGCTGCTGCAAATGTTTAATTTTTACAAACGTTTATTTTCAATGCAACAATATAATTGATTTAAATATACAAACATGCATATTTGAATACCAGAGAAGTGAATATATTTCAGGTAAATTATTTAGAAACATATTAGAAATAAGCAACATTTTGAAGAATCAGGGATAGGAAAAAAGGCCATGCTTTAAAAACTATAGATGCTAGTAAAAATTTTTATCTTGATATATATAAAGAAATTTTTCAGGCTAAATTTACCATCCAGTTGTTATAACAACATATATTTTGCCTAATGGGAATGTTTGGAGAGAGAAAAAAAATCTAACTTCCAGAAAAGGTGTTGCCCTGATATGCAGAAAACATTCACTCTGTTTTAATCAATTTTATGGAGAAGGTAATGGCACCCAACTCCAATGCTCTTGCCTGGAAAATCCCATGGGTGGAGGAACCTGGTAGGCTGCAGTCCATGGGGTCGAGAAGAGTCGAACACGACTGAGCGACTTCACTTTCACTTTCCACTTTCATGCATTGGAGAAGGAAATGGCAACCCACTCCAGTGTTCTTGCCTGGAGAATCCCAGGGATGGCGGAGCCTGGTGGGCTGTTGTCTATGGGGTCGCACAGAGTCGGACACAACTGAAGTGATTTAGCTTAGCTTATGTTATGTATTATTTAAGTTACTTGCATCATAGCTGCAAAGGAAAGTAAGCTTTCAAAGGAAAGTAAGAATCATTTCAAATTATCTATAGCATTAAAATATCTTTTGTATATCATTTGAGAACTTTTATTTTATATAATATAAAATCCCTAAGTATTTCCAGAAGTAAGTTTCTTTAAATACTTCCATTATGTAAAGCTATTCCAAAAATATATAGATAAATTTAAAGTTTGACATTTATACTTTTAGATTAGAAATAAAATTAAGTGCAGATGAAACTTTTTTTAAAAGATACATTTCTTTCACAACATCTTACTTTTACAAAAAGTAAAGATATAGTTTGGGCTAAAATATTTCTGCTAATGTAACATCACTATAGTTACTGCTAAGTCATTTCAGTCGTGTCCGACTCTGTGCGACCCCGTAGACGGCAGCCCACCAGGCTCCGCCATCCCTGGGATTCTCCAGGCAAGAACACTGGAGTGGGTTGCCATTTCCTTTTCCAATGCATGACAGTAAAAAGTGAAAGTGAAGTCGCTCAGTCGTGTTCGACTCTTCTCGACCCCATGGACTGCAGCCTACCAGGTTCCTCTGCCCATGGGATTTTCCAGGCAAGAGTACTGGAGTTGGGGTGCCATTGCCTTCTCCACTATAGTTACTAAACACTCAAAATATCCGTATTAATGTTCTTTTCTGTTTGAGTCACAGTGCCACACAACCAATCTTTACTTTTGCTTAATTTTAATCTTTTTTTCCTGTGAAAATGAGTGAAATTTATATTTGCCTCATTTTTTTTTCTTATTTTTCCTTTTGAATTGATTACATTGATTGTTAGGTTTATTGTCACAGTTAACTGATGCAGTTTTATGGAAGAAAGACATAGGCTTACCATCATTTAAATGACTTACAGGTCATGCCTTGTTAACACCAGGAATGAGAGGTGGCTACTCCATAATGAAGCCTGCAGTTCTTAATCACTGTCATTGTTTTCCTGACCCCAGTGACCTCTAGGTTTGCAACCCACCAATGAAGTAATACAGTACAAATGACTGAAGAAGATGAGTAAGAAGCAGGGAAAAATCTGGGTGTTTCAAATACAACCTCAAAGTGTGACTATATATTTCTTATTCTACAGTGAGGGGAACTTAAATCTATAAATAATTCAGCTGGGTTTCCATTCTGGGAAGATTCGTGCTCACTGACTCATAGTAGAATGGGTTAATATATTAAAAAAAAAACAGCTTACCATTTGCAATAGAACTATGATAATTTGAAGTACTACAATTTAACCATCTAGGATCATATTCAGTCAAATTTGGAGTCTTACTTTAGCATCTAACATTTGCTTGACCAACAGAGAATTAATTGGAACTGATATGTTAGAAAATTAGAATTTAATCAAAGTGTTTCTGATCCTGAAAACATAAGATAGTCCATTATGCCACATTTTCTCTCTTTAAAAGGAGAGTGAGTCATGTGAGTTACAGTACCTGCAGCCCTAGAGAAGAGCAGTAAAGCTTGCTAGACTTCTTTCAGGCTCTGAAAAGACAACGTCAGACCATGAAAGGACACCTGACCCAATGAAAAGAGCACTCTTGAACCTCCCACTCCATCCCACCCCTCTAGGTTATCAAAAAAAAACAAAAACAAAAAAAACAATGACCAGATTTGAGCTCCCTACTGTAATGCAATTATCTTCTAATTAAAACTTAATCAGTTAAAATAATAATAAAAAATAAAATTTAAAAATAGGTAAGTTAAAAAAAGAGTACTCAAAGAGAAGTGAAAAACCATATCTGTTACAGAGAGTCTGTCCCATAAACAATGCTGGTTAGGACTTTCCTGGTGGTACAGTGAATGAAAGTCCACTTGCCAATGCAGGAGACATGGGTACGATCCCTGGTTCAACAAGATTCCACATGCCATGGAGCAACTAAAGTATGTGCACCAAAACTACTGAGTGCCCAATGCACAACTACTAGAGACTATGGACCTGGAGTCTGTGCTCCACAACAGGAGAAATGACCACATTGAAAAGCCAGTGCTACTAAGGGCAGCCTCCACTCTGCAACTAGAGAAAGCCTGTAGGCAGCAACAAAAGCCAGCACAACTAAAGAAAGAAAATGAATACTGTTAAATAGTGTTACAGTTCTATTTTCCAGTATCTCAGAACTGTTCTTTAACATCCCTCAAAACTTCATAAAATGACAATTTACTGTTTACATCTTATTGATATTATATTTTCTAAAATTACAATAACACTTTACATTAGAGATGTCTGACTTTTTTGTTTGGGATGGGGCACAGAGAAGGCACACTTATCTCTCATTAGCAACACTTTGATAAATACTCTTCTAGTTCAGACAAAATGTGGTCCACTGGAGAAAGGAATGGGACTTCTGTGTTCTTGCCTTGAGAACCCCATGAACAGTATGAAAAGGCAAAAAAGATAGGACACTGAGAGATTAACTCACCAGGTTGGTAGGTACCCAATATGCTACTGGAGATCAGTGGAGATATAACTCCAGAAAGAATGAAGGGATGGAGCCAAAGTAAAAACAACATCCAGTTGTGGGTGTGACTGGTGATAGAGGCAGGGTCCGATGCTATAAAGAGCAATATTGCATAGGAACCTGGAATGTTAGATCCATGAGTCAAGGTAAATTGGAAGTGGTCAAACAGGAAATGGAAAAAGTGAACACCAACATTTTAGGAGTCAGCCAACCAAGTGGACTGGAATGGGTGAATTTAACTCAGATGACCATTATATCTATGACTGAAGGCAAGAATCCCTTAGAAGAAATGGAGTAGCCATCATAGTCAACAAAAGAGCCTGAAATTCAGTACTTGAATACAATCTCAAAAGAAACAGAATGATCTTTGTTTGTTTCCAAGGCAAACCATTCAATATCACAGTAATCCAAGTCTATACCCTGACCAGTAGTGCTGAAGAAGATGAAGTTGAATGGTTCTATAAAGACATACAAGACCTTCTTGAACTAACACTCAAAAAATATGTCCTTTTCATTATACAGGACTGGAATGCAAAAGTAGAAAGTCAAGAAACACATGGAGTAAGAGGCAAATTTGGCCTTGGAGTACAGAATGAAGCAGGGCAAAGGCTAATAGAGTTTTGCCAAGAGAATGCACTGGTCATAGAAAACACCCTCCTCCAAAAACACAAGAGAAGACTCTATACATGGGCATTACCAGATGGTCAATACCAAGATCAGATTGATTATATTATTTGCAGCAAAAAATGGAGAAGCTCTATACAGTTGGCAAAAACAAGACCAGGAGCTAACTGTGGCTCAGATCATGAACTCCTTATTGCCAAAGTGAAGTGAAGTTGCTCAGTTGTGTCTGACTCTTTGCGACCCCATGGTGTAGCCTACCAGGCTCCTGTGTCCATGGGATTTTCCAGGCAACAGTACTGGAGTGGATTTCCATTTCCTTCTCCAGGGGATCTTCCCGACCCAGGGATTGAACCTGGGTCTCCCACAATGTAGACAGATGCTTTACCATCTGAGCCACCAGGGAAGTCCTTATTGCCAAACATAGATTTAAATTGAAGAAAGCAAGGATAACCACTAGATCACTGAAGTATGACCTAAATCAAATCTCTGATGATTATACAGTGGAAGTAGCAAATAGATTCAAGGGCTTAGATCTAATAGACAGAGTGCCTGATGAACTATGGATGGAGGTTCATGACACTGTATAGGAGACAGGGATCAAGACAATCCCCAAGAAAAAGAAATGCAAAAAGACAAAATGGCTATCTGAGGAGGCTTTCCAAATAGCTGAGAAAAGAAGAGAAGTGAGAAGCAAAAGAGAAAAGGAAAGATATAAGCATTTGAATGCAGAATTCCAAAGAGTAGCAAGGACAGATAAGAAAGCCTTCCTCAGTGATCAATGAAAAGAAATAGAGGAAAGCAATAGATGGGAAAGACTAGAGATCTCTTCAAGAAAATTAGAGATACCAAGGAAAAATTTCACGCAAAGATGGGCTCAATAAAGGACAGCAATGGTATGGATCTAACAGAAGCAGAAGATATTAATAAGAGGTCACAGGAATACAAAGAAGAACTATAAAATAAATCTTCATGACCCAGATAATCATGATGGTATGATCACTCACCTAGAGTCAGACATTCTGGAATGCGAAGGCAAGTGGGCCTTAGAAAGCATCATTACGAACAAAGGCAGTGGAGGTAATGCAATTCCAGTTGAGCTATTTCAAATCCTAAAAGATGATGCTATGAAAGTGCTGCACTCAACCTGCCAGGAAATCTGGAAACCTCAGCAGTGGGCACAGGACTGGAAAAGGTCAGTTTTAATTCAATCCCAAAGAAAGGCAATGCCAAAGAATGCTCAAACTACCACACAGTTGCACTCACCCTTATGCTAGCAAAATAATGCTCAAAATTCTCCAAGCCAGGCTTCAGCCATACATGAACTGTGAACCTCCAGATGTTCAAGCTTGTTTTAAAAAGGCAGAGGAACCAGAGATAAAATTTCCAACAGCCATTGGATCATCAAAAAAGGAAGAGAGTTCCAGAAAAAATATGTATTTCTACTTTATTGACTATGACAAAGCCTTTGACTGTGTGGGTCACAAAAAATGGTGGAGAATTCTTAAAGAGATGGGAATACTAGACCACCTGACCTGGTTCTTGAGAAATCTGAATGCATAAAGGGAAGCAACAGTTAGACCTGGACATGGAACAACAGACTGGTTCGAAATCAGGAAAGGAGTACATCAAGGCTGTATACCATCACTCTGCTTATTTAACTTATATGCAGAGTACATCATGTGAATGCTGGGCTGGATTGAAGCACAAGCTGGAATCAAGATTTCCAGGAGAAATATCAATAACCTCAGATATTCAGATGACACCGCCCTTACGGCAGAAAGTGAAGAACTAAAGAGCCTCTTGATGTAAATGAAAGTGGAGAGTGAAAATGTTGGCTTAAAACTTGTGTAATATAAAACTAATATCATGACATTTGGTCCCATCACTTCATGGAAAATAGATGGGGAAATAGTGGAAACAGTGACAGAATTTATTTTGGGGGTCTCCAAAATCACTGCCGATGGTGACTGCAGCCATGAAATTAAAAGACACTTGTTCCTTGGAAGAAAAGCTTTGACCAACCTAGACAGCATATTGAAAAGCAGAGATATTATTTTACCAACAAAGGTCAGTCTAGTCAAAGGCATGGTTTTTCCACAAGTTTTGTATAGATGTGAGAGTTCGACTATAAAGACAGCTGAGTGCTTAAGAATTGATTATTTTGAACTGTGATGTTGGAGAAGACTCTTGAGAGTCCATTGGACTTGCAAGGAGATATAACCAATCCATCCTAAAGGAAATCAGTCTTGAATATTCATTGGAAGGACTGATGTTGAAGCTGAAACTCCAATACTTTTCCACCTGATTCAAAGAACTGACTCATTTGAAAAGTCCCTGATGCTGGGAAAGATTGAAGGTGGGAGGAGAAGGGGATGACAGAGGATGAGATGGTTGGATGGCATCACCGACTCAATGAACTTGAGTTTGAGTAAGCTCCGGGAGTTGGTGATGGACAGGGAAGCCTGGTTTGCTGCAGTCCATGGGCTTGCAAAGATTCAGACACGACTGAGCGACTGAACTAAACTGAACTTCCAGTTATCAGATGGCTAATTTCATCCCTAAAACGTGTCCCTGAGGCTTCTAGTTTCAGTATTTCTGGCAATGCATTCCAAGTACTGCCTGGGGCACTCCCACATATACACACAGTCCAATCTGTTTTCTCTTTACATTTTACTCCACATTTCAATGATTATTATCCTGCTTTTATGCCTTGGAATTCAGAGTTAAATTATAAAGTAACTCACAGAGAACTTTACTTAGTTTATTGACAGAAACTGAAATTTAAAATTTCTAAACCTAATTTCTCTTTTTCTATCCTAACCTGTTATTTTGAACTCCCCTATTTCTTTTAAGAACCTAAACTTATAATATGTTAGAATAAACACCCAAATTAATCCAAATCTTTCTACCTTCTCTTATATTTGACTGGTTTGCTTTTTCTTAATCACATCTCTCTTTTGATTCTCCTTTTGAATTAATCACTGATTTCTCATTCACATTCTAGAATACCATAGTACTATTTTGCTATAGACTTTCCTAGACTAGAATTGCTCTTCAAATCAAGCAATGATATCCACAGTAACCATATTAGATAACAGCAGCTCATATACTAGTTAATTCTGAATTTTAATATTCTCTGTAACAAATGACATATCAAGTCATAATTCTATTAATTTATTCCCTACATTCTATGGAACAGTATTTTTTCCCCCTAAACTTACTTGGTATTATTCATTTTCAAACAGCAAGTTACATCAATCTAGAATGCTTTCAGTTTTGTTTATCTATTCCAAAGTCACCAGCTTCTGTGACTTTGTTCACACATCACTTCCCTTCTTTGGTTCCCATTTTATCACATTATGAAGAAATTCTATATATCATTATAGGTCCAGCTAAAATGATACATTTTCTCCTGTTTTTAAAGCAATCTCTTCTTCCTCTGAAATCTCCATGGGTTCTAAATATCTCTGATCCATTTACTACATTATATTGGATTCATTAACGTCATATTTACTTTCTACCCACTTCACAATCATTCATTACTTGAGCAGTTTCTGATATTTCTTTCTTTTAGTGCCATATGCCTTATATAACAGAGAAGGCAATGGCACCCCACTCCAGTACTTTTGCCTGGAAAATCCCATGGACGGAGGAGCCTGGTAGGCTGTAGTCCATGGGGTCGCTAGAGTTGGACACGACTGAGCGACTTCACTTTCACTTTCATGCATTGGAGAAGGAAATGGCAATCCACTCCAGTGTTCTCGCCTGGAGAATCCCAGGGACGGGGAAGCCTGGTGGGCTGCCGTCTATGGGGTCACACAGAGTCAGACATGACTGACGTGACTTAGCAGCAGCAGCAGCAGCCTTATATAAGGACTTGAATATTCAAGGCAAAATTGTTGAATCAATTAAATCATTAGACAAATAAAATGACATTATTCTTTATTCTAACTTTAAAGCATTTTTCTTAGCAAGTCATTTTTTCACATGTATATTTTTCTTATTTCTCTTTCCTTTGCTCTTCTTGGTCCTTTAACTCTCCCATAATTAAACCGAGTGTTCTCTGGCTACACATCATCAATGTGCAACATTTGTTTACTTCTCAAAGGCTTCTAGCAACTTCTAACAACATATTACAAGGCTGGAACATTCTCATGTTGGTCCTAAGTCTAAAATATACTTAATAGGATGTTGTATTGTAGAAATCAGAGAGAAAACATGTTTAGAAAATGTTATATTAAAAAAAATACAGGCCAAAGATGAATATTTGACAAGTACTTGAAAGGAAACTTCACTATAATCTGAAGGAAACTATCTTGGAGGTAATTAACGTATTAGAATGTTCCCTTTTTTGATGTCTGCTCATTACTCAACATTATGTCACAAGTTACTTGCCCAATACATATGTATTTCTCATCCAAAAAATGTACGATTAAAGTTGACAGCTTAAAATAGTCTCCCTCCTACTTTTCAAAATACATTTAGTAATATATGGATTGTGCTTTTCACATCAATGCCCTCTGAAAACTTAAAATACCAATTGCCCATTTTAATCACAGCTGAGATAAAAAAATAAACATGTAATGTAAATTTTGAAGCCACTGTTGGCCAAGATGATGGATTACTATGATGGAATAATTACTTTTAAAACTCAGATAACAGGTATAATAGCATGCACACCAAACAAACATTTGCAATGCATTCCTTGGAAAAAGTTTAAAGTAAGTTAAATTTTGTGAAAAAAATTTTTTTGAAAATTTTAATCCAAGATTGCTAGAGACAAAGAAGGCTTAAATAATCTAGTATTAAAATTTAAGCTTTAGATGTTAAATGGTGGGAAAAATAGGAGAGTAATATATCATTCATGATATAACTTTATATCACTCAGAAACTGTATATAGAAGACAAAACTGTAAGATGAAAGGAACTATTTTAAAGTTTATATGGCCACTTTTAAAAAGAAACCTCAAGTAAGTAACTACTAATATGTCTTGATTTTTCCAGTGGGAAAGGGGTTAAGACACCTATATCACACTTTTCATAGTTATATTGTCACTTCCAACTCAAAAAATATGAAGAATGCCCTCTGGTTTTAAATAAATATCTAGTAAGATATTAGTTTTTGGTTCTCAAACAACTAATAAATTTATATGAACTGATTGCTCTAAGAGCACAGCAACAATTTCAAGAATTAAATATCAAGAGCTATAAAGTCTATGAAGATCTTTTTATGCTTATTTCTTTTAAGTAATAGATATGAAATAATTATATATACATTATTGTAATTTACTAATAATTTGTATTCATTGAAAACAATTGAAAAGTATTTTTGGTATGGTTCTATTCTATTTTTCTTATTATTATACTAATTCCTGGTGATGAGAAAGCTAATAACAGGTATCAAATCAATTAAATCTACAAGTTTTGTATTTTTATAAGTAAATAGGTTTACGCACATTTCACTTAAAGGGTAGACATTGAATAAGCAGTATCTTTATTTTTAAAAAATCAGAGTTTTCTGCTCTGTCCTTTGTGCAGTAATTGATAACAGACTAGGTCTCTCACTGTAAACAAGAGTGAAACTGAATAAATTCTTTGCAGACGTTGGACCAAAAGCATTGTAGGACAGAGATTATAGGTGGGGTGAAAAGTCACAAGATAAGTTCTTGGATAATCCAGACTTTTTGATTTCAGATTCTTGTTCACTTTTTTGTAAGGAAATGAGCCCAAATAGAGACAATGATCTTGCTAATCTAAAGAATAAGAAATTGGAACTCTCAATTGCTGACACAGCTAAGATTTCTGAACAGTGTATCAGACATAGGAATTTTTCATAGAAGGCACTGCAGAAATCTGCACAGGGTTCTCCTTAAGTCATTGTGCAAATACAGGTTTCTATGTACAAATCAAAACCACATAAATAGTCAGGACAAGGTTTTTGTGATTTGGGGGGTGGAAGAGGTGGGCAGGGAATTATTTCCAAGGTGTTGTTAACAGAACAAAAAATTAGAGATTTGAATATTACATAGAGCTGGGAGACAATGGAATTTATTCATTCATAGTGGGGAAATCTTACTGAATACTCTATCTATTCATTTGAGACCCCGGAAATACCATTCTCTAGATCCCAGTATTCAGGGATACACAAATGCTAGGTTCATGACTACTTTAGAGGAACTGCTGCTGCTAAGGCGCTTCAGTCGTGTCCGACTCTGTGCGACCCCACAGACAGCAGCCCATCAGGCTCCCCCGTCCCTGGGATTCTCCAGGCAAGAACACTGGAGTGGGTTGCCATTTCCTTCTCCAATGCATGAAAAGTGAAAAGTGAAAGTGAAGTCACTCAGTCGTGTTTGACTCTATGCGACCCCATAGACAGCAGCCTACCAGGCTCCTCCGCCCATGGGGTTTTCCAGGCAAGAGTACTGGAGTGGGTTGCCATTGCCTTCTCCTTAGAGGAACTAAAGAAGCTTAAAAAACAAGACTTAAAAAAATAAAACAGATTCAAATGTAAATGAACTGTACGTCACATATGTAACCCTCTTTAAAGAAAGAAAACACACAGCAGATATTCAAAACAATATTGGCCACCATTTCTTATGTGCAAAACAAAGCAAAAAAACTTAATATGTGTAGACAAGGAGAAATATGACCAACCATCAGGAGAAAAATTATCAATATTGTCAGTAAAATGACAGACATGTTTAGAATTAGTGAAAGCAATTTAAAAAACCATTAAATATTTTCTATGAATAAAGATTTAAGATATCCATAAATATAATGAGAAATAAAATAGGGTATTACAGTAATAAGAACTAGAAACAAACAGCAAAAATAAACAATTGAGCCCCAAATTTCATATATGATTGGAAAAGTTCAATGAATGTCCTTCAGAGCAGATTGAACATATAAACATCAGTGGATTTAAACTATCAAAATGAATCATAATGGAAAATAATTGACCAGAAACAAGCAGAGATTCATTGTCTTGTGGGACAACATCAAGTCACTTAATATACAGGTAACTGGAATCTGAGAAGCTGAGTAGATAACATAATGTATCAGAAGAAATAAAGTGTGAGAAACTTCTGCTCTGGCCTAACAGTATTAGTTCTAGACTAGGCTTGATGCTATAAACAAACACACAATCGAAACACAATTAAGAGGCATGAAGTGATTGTCTTCAAGCATTATATGAGAGACAGGACAAGAATGCTACCCAGAGAAAAGGGAAACATGATATCACTTCATATTCCCCTGGGCTTTCTGCTGGAAGAAGAACATGGCAACGTTACAGAGATGAAGATGCAGAGATCACAGCTCAATGCCCTCAAAATGACTGTTCTGAGGGTACTGGGGAGGAGGATACTCTGGAGAAAGAGAGGGAGGCATAGAAGTTCATGTTGTGCTCTCTTATGAATTTTTCGCTGAGGAATGAGATGAAAATAATCGGAGATCACTTGAAGGATGAGAAGCAGAACAGAGAAACTAGAAGTTAAATATTTATGTTATGAAAGATAGTAAAAATCTTTCCAAATAAGAATGGTAATGCAGAAAGTAAAGAATACTAGTAAGTGATTTAGTTTAGGAAACTAACTTTACGAACAATATCTATATAATGTGTGTGTGTGTATATACACACATACATATGTATATACATATATATATATATATGCTAAGTCACTTCAGTTGTGTATGACTCTTTTCGACCCTATGGAGACTGTAACCCACCGAGTTCCTCTGTCCATAGGATTCTCCATGCAAGTATACTGGAGTGGGTTGCCATTCCCTTCTCCAGGGCATCTTCTCAACCCAGGAGTCAAACTCACATCTCTTAATGTCTCCTGAATTGGCAGGAGGGTTCTTTACCACTAATGTCACATGGGAAGCTCTAAATGTTAGTCACATCCAACTCTTTGGGACCCCATGGACTGTAGCTCTCTAGGCTCCTCTGTTCATGGGGATTCTCCATGAGAGAAGACTGAAGTGGGTTGCCATTCCCTTCTCCAGGGGATCTTCCTGACCCAGGGATCAAAGCCAGGTCTCTCACATTGCAGGCATATTCTTTACTGTCTGAGATGGCAAAGAGTTGGACACGACTGAGAGACTGACTACACACACACACACACACACACACACAAAGAACAAGTGCAATCTATTGACAAGGGAAGACCCTTTCAATAAGAACAGCTGTTTAGAAAGGACTTTGTTGGGGGCCCAATACTAAGATTGGAGAAGGCAATGGCACCCCACTCCAATACTCCTGCCTGGAAAATCCCATGGGCGGAGGAGCCTGGTAGGCTGCAGTCCATGGGGTTGCTAGAGTCGGACACAACTGAGCGACTTCACTTTCACTTTTTACTTTCATGCATTGGAGAAGGAAATGGCAACCCACTCCAGTGTTCTTGCCTGGAGAATCCCAGGGACGGAGGAGCCTGGTGGGCTGCCGTCTATGGGATTGCACAGAGTCAGACACGACTGAAGTGACTTAGCAGCAGCAATGCTAAGATAGGAACCAAAATTAAATTAAGAGTATAGAGTCAAACCAAGAAATATATCAAAGAAATATTTTAAATTATATTTCAGTTTAGCTGTTAAGGGCACAGTGTTTGAAACTGTGCTACTTATGATGAAATCAGTTTCTATCACTTAGCTGTGAGACTTTATCTCTGTTATATTAAATAATTTATTGGACTAAAATAAAAGAAACAAACACACAAGTTTTAGAGAGATAGAATCACTCAAAAATAAGAGCTATTCAAACAAAACATTACCTTTGAAGAATTATATTCCATTCATTTGGTGGTTTGGTGATATGTTTATCATTACCTGTTCCATGCCTACTACCAAGAGATTTGTGTCTATTCTTATTGCAAGATTTCTCCCAGTGATTTAGATATTTTTAAGCACTAGTTCATAATAATCCTTGTGCTCCTGCCATACTTTTAATAATTTCCAATTGCTAATACAGTAGTTCAACAGGGAGGTTAGAAGTTTCTGAAATAAAATGATCACATTAATGATGATTAGTTTTCTGTTAGGCCTATTAACAGAATAAATGTCCAAAGAGGTACATGCCATTATTAAGTGCACTCTTCTTGCTAATATTGGTGCTGTGATGGCTCTTAAATTACAGGAACTTAGATAAGAGCACAATAAGATCAAGTTATGATGGAATAAAAAGAGGAAAAATGACTAAAATGGAGTTTTTGTTAAGTCTGTTAATACATGTATGATTTGGAACAATCCTAGAATATATTTAGATAATGAAATAAGTGGAGAAGATTAACTTTCTCATTAAAAATTTCAGGTCAGATATCTTACCTTAATATACTAAAATTGAGACAGTAATTCAGAAATAAATGGGAATGCAAAGTTATTCTGTCATTTGTCATATCTTTATGTTTTATATGACATACTAAAATAGAATATGGTAAATATACATTGTAAAGAAACTTATTAATTAATGACTAATGTGGTGTTTTTTTTAATTCCATGAAATATGTTATTATTAATAAGATCCAATGTCCTGAGTTAGCCAATCATTACTAACCTATTTATATAGCATTTTCCAATATATTCAAGGACTACTTAATGAGATTCAGACAGGCTCCCTTAGTTGCACTGGATCTGAACTGAGACACATTCTAAAACATCCTGTACATCCTGAAACATATATGTAATCAGAATACTGGAAAAAAGAAAAAAGAGAGAAAGGAAAAGAAATATTTGAAGCAATAATGACTGAGAATTTCCCAAGATTAATATTTATATAAGACACCAAGCCACAGATCCAAGAAGCTCAAAGAACATCAAGAGGATACATATTTTTAAAATCCCTACTGAGTCACATCAAATACAAATTGCAGAAATTTGAAACATAGACAAAAATCTTGAAAAAAAATTCAGAGGAAAAAACACCATCTTACTTACAGAGGATCAAGGATAAGAATATACATTGAGTACACTAGAGCAACCACAAAAAAATTAGGTTTAGTTTATGTGCAAAGGGAAGAGAGAAAATGAGAAAACAGAATTATATAAAATACTCAAATTGCAACCACAGAAGAGAGAAAAAAAGTCAAAAGAAGAAAAAGACAACAAGGGCAATGGATAAAATCCACAACAAGTTTGTTATATAGTAATACAAATATATCAGTAATTACTTTAAAAGTCAAGAGTCTAAACATACCAAGGGG
>NW_011494944.1:938152-964066 GCF_000754665.1 Bison bison bison | reverse complement strand
CCCCCGCCCCCCCCCCACAGACAGAGACTGCAAGAGTGGATCAAGCAACAAGATTCAATTCTATGTTGTTTATAAGAAACCCACTTTAACTATAAAGGCACATACAGATTAAAAGTAAAAGGATTAATAAAGATATAGAGACCAAAAGGAAGATTTATGTGCTTACGATGTTGTAGTTTAGACTGGGGTCACTGGCACATTTCTTTAAGTGATTACATAGTCTGGTGTTACCATTCAGCTGCCATCTTTGGGTTGCTACCTACTATATGACATTCCAAGAATTCACATGTTTCGTTAACCTGGGTCCCTAGCTAGGGCCTCCTTCTCTGTGACATATCTTCAGCAAGATAGTCCAAGTTTCTTAGGAGCAATTTTCGGAGGAGCCTAAATTTTGTGTGTTTATCAAATTCATGTTTTAGGAAATTATGGTCAGAAATATTAGGTAATTTACCCAAAGGTACAAAGATAGAAAGTAAGAGTTAGAAATTAAACTTGGAAATCTAGTTCTATAGTTTATATATGGGTTTAAATCTGAATATAATGAGAACACATAGATTGCAGAAGCCTATGGTAACATTGCTCATTAAAAACAAACATGGATGACAGACTGAATAAGTTGTGGAATAATCACACCATGGAAATCATGAAAAAGAGCTCTATCATGTACTATGGAATTATGTAGTCATTTCCCAGATGGAAATAGGGCTATGCAATGGCACCCCACTCCAGTACTCTTGCCTGGAAAATCCCATGGACAGAGGAGCCTGGAAGGCTGCAGTCCATGGGGTCGCTGAGGGTCAGACACAACTGAGCGACCTCACTTTCACTTTCATGCATTGGAGAAGGAAATGGCAACCCACTCCAGTGTTCTTGCCTGGAGAAACCCAGGGACAGGGGAGCCTGGTGGGCCGCCGTCTATGGGGTCGCACATAGTCGGACACGACTGAAGCGACTTAGCAGCAGCATATATTCAATAAAAAAGAATGGAATGAATCTTTATCAGATGTTAAAACTTCCAATACTCTATTGTTTGCAGTGATCCAGATATCAATCTCTCTCTTGCTCGCTCTCTCTCTCTCTCACACACACAGAATATGAATATGAATAAATACTTAAGTAAACATATGAAAGGAACATACTAGTTCTCTTTAACATTGTAGAACTTAGGTTAAAAAAGAGAGAGAGAAAGAGACATGGGCAAGTAAAAACCATGCAACAAAAGAAAAAAAAATAATTGTATAAAATGCATTATACATGCACATATACATATACAGTCTACTCTCCAAACCACAGGTTCCACATCACAGATCTGATCCCAGGTTGGCTGAAGCTGCGGTAGGAGGGTTAATTGTTTGATACCATTTAATTAGAAAGATTTGAACAACTGCGGATTTTGGTATCTTCAGGGGTCCTGAAAGCAATCTTCTGATAATACCAAGGGACAACTGTACTTACAAAATGCTGCTGCTGCTAAGTCATTTCATTCGTGTTCCACTCCTTTTGACCCCATGGATCGTAGCCCGCTAGGCTCCTATGTCCATGGGATTCTCCAAGAGAGAATATTGGAGTGAGCTGCCATGCCCTCCTCCAAGGGATCTTTCTGACCCAGGGATTGAACCATGTCTCTTATGTCTCCTGCACTGGCAGGTGGATTCTTTACCCCTGAGCTTCCTGGGAAGCCCATAAAATACTTAAACCTATGTGTTTTGTTTTTGTTTTTTTAATTAAGAATACACCTTGATTATAAAGGGGTTATCTAAGTAATGAGAATACACTAATATTAAAAGCTACTAATATAATAAAGAAAAATAAAGAGCCAAATAAATGTTAGTACTATGGTAATATTTGCCATCAGACATTAGTGGGAGAGATTTTTAAATTTTTAGAGAATTTAGAGAATAATAAAGTGGGAAAAATTTAGAGAATAAGTGCTAGAGTGCTAAAGGGGATATCTGAGACTCTTAGCCTTGTTTATAAATTGCTGCTAAGATAATAACTTATCTTCAATTCAAGAAGGGAAGACTTTGGAGCTTCTGGGGGCATAGGATAGAAAAGATGAGAAACAAATAGGAAGAGAAAATGAGGAATTAGCAAAAGCACTAATTTTGCTAGGAATTATTGTAGGAACACTGTACATATTGTTATTGGGTCTTTTTTCTGTAGTCCCAAATTATTCATTACATATAGTAAGACAACTGCCCATAAAAATCATCAATTTGAGGTATCTATCCATAGAAACTTATTTTATATTAAATATTTTAAAGCATGAATCTCATGTTAGCTATACAATTTACATATAAACTATATACTCAGGACAGATGATTTAAGTCTGCTTAATGTATAATTATTGTACAACAAAATTTTATTTTATTGGAAGTCTGGAAAAATAATTTATATGTTTAAATTTTGCTAGTGAATTCATAAGGAATTAGTATTATAGAGACAAGACTTTCTCTATGAGACTATCCTCATTCTAGAATTTTTTATCATTATCTCAGCTTTGAATAGGAATGCAGGCTATTTTCTTAGCAAAAACATACTATTAGAAATTATTAAATTTTGTCATTCTATCATATAACACCATTTCAAATGACTCTAATACTATGCCAATGTTCTAACCTGAGACATACAATTATGTATAAAATAAAATTTAGTGGGTGTAATTTTTATTTTAATTTTTAGTCTTTCTATGAGATCACCAATTAAATATTCTTAGATTAGTTATGCTAATGTAAAGTTGGGAAAAAAATTTTTTTGATCTATTCTAGGTAATCATTCTTACAAATTTTTATTGCCTACAAATAAATTCAAAGTATTAATGATCCATATCTCTAGTGAACTGAGATCTTTCATTGTTCTAATGCAAAGAAAATATTTCCATTAAATGATTTCAGATCTGGAGTTATCACTTTTTGCCTATAAATTAAGCCTCCTTATAAATAAATATTCAATTAACCTGCCCTGATTTCCTTTTAAGGATCATAAATTCAACTGTAATAACTATTTCTTTATTTAAAAAAAAGTGTTGTAAGCAATCAAAAGGAATATAAAAATCAGGGACATAGAATAACACATTTCAAAGATTAGGTGTTTTGCCATGTTGTCAAGATGCGTTATCATAAGTAGTTGAAAAAGAATTAAAATATGAATACTTTGAAAATTTAAAGTTTCATCTTTCTTTATCAATCCTTAAATTGTCATAAAATTCTAAAGTTAATATCTAAGCAATAACCCTAAAGAGTTATTTCTGGCCACATCTTAAGAAATTTGGTGTCAAAATTTCTTTCAAATGACTATTTCTCTTTCTGTTCCAAGTAAGGTATCTATTGCAATTTATTCCTAGAGAATGGAGAAAAATCTCTTGATGAAAATTTAATCCTTAATCAAATTTTATCAACTTATAATGTCATAAGCATTCATATAAACTATAATTTTCTATGATGTCTTATTTGATCTGATATCACTTTACCCAGGGAAGAAAATCAATCAGGATTCCTAATACATGCAGATCTTAATGATCAAGGTTCTGCTTTTCCAAAAGTAAAACTGTTTATGAACTAAAGGTTTAGATGTAACACTTACTGTAGACATGAACTTCACATCATACAAATCAAAATATTTTAAAACAAATATGTTACTTGTCTTAAACTGTAATTATTATGTAATAGAACCATATGCAAGTCTGATAAAAATACAATAATTTGGCACAAAATCCCCTGATTTAAATCTACTAGAAATTATCAATAGATTCCATTACTGTATTTTTCTCTCAGTAATTAAGGGAAAGGAAATTACCAAATGTCAAACATATAAAAGCACTCTATGTACATGGTCAGATGGTCTCTATTAGTTCTATTAAAAATTGTGAAAAAAGTCAAGATCTTACCAGATTAATATTTGATTAAAAGAGAGAGTGAATATCTTTTTCAGACAAAACAAAAACAAGGAGGTTACATTTAACCATTTTTATTTTTGCTTGCCACTTAAAGGAAAGGAATCAAAAGTTCACACTGCTCTGTAACCACATTTTACTACTCAGTTAACAGAATTCAGTCTTTCATGATATTCACCCAACATGATCTTGACTTTCTATAAACATTGCTCCTAAAGCATTAGGATTCCTCTCTGAGAAGGAATTATAAAACCTAGATCCAGCAATACGGTGATATCTGTTATCAAAATATATACTGCAGAGAGGATTTTATCTACTTTATCTATATATGATTTCAGAGGGGCCAAGATATGCAGGGAAATTTTAGTTCATGTTCAGTTCAGTTCAGTTGCTCAGCTGTGTCCTACTCTTTGTGACCCCATGGACTGCGTGTATCTTCATCTAACTTTTAGTTCATATATCATCATCTAATTTTTTATCTTATTCTTGGCCTCCATGGGACAAATTTGTATTGTGTTTTCATGTCATTGTTGTTCTGTCACTAAGCTATGTCTGACTCTTTGTGACGCCATAGACTATAGCATGCCAGTGTCCTCTGTCCTTCACTATCTCCCAGGGTTTGCTCACATTGATGTCCATTGTAGCACCCATCAGTACATACGTATTATCTAATTCTTCAAAAGGTCACTAAGGTATCACCTTGTCATTTTTGACACTGACTCAAGATGAAATACACCACTAATTTGAAAAATTTGCTTCATTTGTATTAGGTTTTTAATGAAATTTTGCCTTGCTTATTTTAATATTATCTATCTTCATGTATTGGAGTTCACTTTGCTAGCTATAAGATAGATAGAGATATAAATGTATTTTTATCTTTCGGAGACTAATTTGAATCATAAGGGAAAAGAAGTCAAGTGTATATATATATATATATATATACACACACACATACATATACACATATACATAATTACCTGGCTACTTTGTTCATAAAATTACACTGATTAGTATGAAATTTCATATTGGAAAAATAAAGAATATATATAGTTTCTGCTAGGACCTTCCGATGTCTCTTTTAACATTGTAAAAAAAAAAAGTGTTCTGAACATACACAATATTTTGGAAGGAAAATAGACTGACAGAACCCATAGCTCACTTCATATGTTTACTGTTATTTATTTTTGATAAGAGAATAAGTTGAGAAAAAGACAAGCTGGAATGTATGGAGACTTTAAAATTATGATTATTATATTAGAATCCCTTTTTCCTTTCCTGAACAGAACAAATGGATATTTTCCTATCTTTTTTAAAAACGGCAGTTACTTTATGATTTTTATATTTGTGATTTACCAAATCAATCATTTTTCATTTGCAAAATGAGAAAGGCAGTCCTTAAGAACTATTAAATGGGTTGTGTTTAGCTTTAAGAGATAATCAATGTTTTTCTCCTGTTGAATAAAAACAATTTCAGAGGTCTTTGACATCAGATAATGTAATTTCAAATAATGATGGAGACAGATGAAAACAAAAGCCACTCTTTAATCATCCCTAAGCACAGACACAGCTATTTGTAAGGAAAAAGCAAGAGAGTTCCAGAAAAACATCTATTTCTGCTTTATTGACTATGCCAAAGCCTTTGACTGTGTGGATCACAATAAACTGGGGAAAATTCTGAAAGAGATGGGAATACCAGACCATCTGACCTGCCTCTTGAGAAATCTGTATGCAGGTCAGGAAGCAACAGTTAGAACTGGACATGGAACAACAGACTGGTTCCAAATAGGAAAAGGAGTACGTCAAGGCTGTATATTATCACCCTGCTTATTTAACATATATGCAGAGTACATCATGAGAAACTCTGGACTGGAAGAAACACAAGCTGGAATCAAGATTGCCAGGAGAAATATCAATAACCTCAGATATGCAGATGACACCACCCTTATGGCAGAAAGTGAGGAGGAACTAAAAAGCCTCTTGATGAAAGTGAAAGTGGAGAGTGAAACAGTTGGCTTAAAGTTCAACATTCAGAAAAGGAAGATCATGGCATCCGGTCCCATCACTTCATGGGAAATAGATGGGGAAACAGTGTCAGACTTTACTTTTTTGGGCTCCAAAATCGCTGTAGACGGTGACTGCAGCCATGAAATTAAAAGACGCTTAATCCTTGGAAGGAAAGTTATGTCCAACCTAGATAGCATATTCAAAAGCAGAGACATTACTTTGCCAACAAAGGTCCATCTAGTCAAGGCTATGGTTTTTCCTGTGGCCGTGTATGGATGTGAGAGTTGGACTGTGAAGAAGGCTGAGCACCGAAGAATTGATGCTTTTGAACTGTGGTGTTGGAGAAGACTCCTGAGAGTCCCTTGGACTGCAAGGAGATCCAACCAGTCCATTCTGAAGGAGATCAGCCCTGGGATTTCCTTGGAGGGAATGATGCTGAAGCTGAAACTCCAGTCCTTTGGCCACCTCATGCGAAGAGTTGACTCATTGGAAAAGACTCTGATGCTGGGAGGGATTGGGGGCAGGAGGAGAAGGGGACAACAGAGGATGAGATGGCTGGATGGCATCACTGACTGGATGGACGTGAGTCTGAGTGAATCTGGGAGTTGGTGATGGACAGGGAGGCCTGGCGTGCTGCGATTCCTGGGGTTGCAAAGAGTCGGACACGACTGAGTGACTGAACTGAACTGAACTGAAGCATAGACAAAAATAAGAAATGACCAAGCATTCCCTTTTCCATAATAACATTGTTAATGCAACTTATTTATCAGTTATATGTATCTGCTTTAGATCTGCTCCAAGTCTCTCACTATCTAAATAAGACGTGTTAACATTAAGGAAACCCAGGTTTGATCCCTGGGTTGGGAAGGTTCCCTGAAGAAGAGCATGGCAACCCACTCCAGTATTCTTGCCTGGAGAATTCCATGGACTGAGAAGCTTAGAGTTGCACACGATTGAGGGAATAACACCTTCATTTCTTTCATTTCAATGATGCTTTTTTATCAGTTATATGTTTCTATTTTAGACCTGCTTCCGTTTTTCCACCATCTAAATAAAATGTGTATATCTTCATGCTTCTTATTTAACTTATATTCAGAGTACATCATACGAAATGCCAGGCTGGATGAAGCACAAGCCAGAACCAAGATTTCTGGGATAAATTTCAATAACATCAGATATCCAGATGACACCACTCTTATGGCAGAAAAAGAAGAGGAAGTAAAGAACATCTAGATGAAAGTGAAAGAGGAGAGTGAAAAAGTTGGTTTAAAACTCAACATTTTAAAAACAAAGATCATGGCATCTGGTCTCATGGCTTCATGGCAAATATTTGGGGAAACAATGGAAACAGTGACAGACTTTATTTTCTTGGGTTCCAAAATCACTGTGGATGGTTACTGCAGCCATGAAAGTAAAAGACACTTCTTCCTTGGAAGAAAAGAAATGAGAAACCTAGACTGTGTATTAAAATATCAGAGATATTACTTTGCCAACAAAGTATATATAGCCAAAGATATGGTTTTTCCAGTAGTCACGTATGGACGTGGGAGCTGGACAATAAAAAAGGCTGAGTGCTGAAGAATTTATGCTTTCGAAAAGTGGTATTGGAAAAGACTCTTTAGAGTCCCTTGGACAGTAAGGTGATCAATCCTGTCAATCCTAAAGGAAATCAACTAAATATTCATTGAAAGGGCTGATGCTGAAGCTGAAGGTCCAATACTCTGGCCACCTGACGCAAGGAGGCAACTCATTGGAATAGACCCTGATACTGGGAAAGACTGAAGACAGGAGGAGAAGTGGACGACAGAGCATGAGATGGTTGGATGGCATCACCAATTCAGTGGACATGAGTTTGAGCAAACTCCAGGAAATGGTGAAGGACAGGGAAGCCTGTTCTGCTGCAGTCCATGGGGCTACAGAGTCAGACATGACTGAGTGACTGAACAACAACTGCATACCCAGTCCTAGAATTACTCCTGCTTTTCAACAGCACTCAAAGAAAAGAAAGACACTGCTTCCTGAACCCTCACAAAAATCATCTAACAGAATCTAAAATCTTATAACAACTTATTACTAATTTCCTGATGCTGAGATGCTTCCTATTTCCCCAAGGTAGGCTGTCTACATTGCTGGAATGAGCCTATAAACCAAACTTTTGCCCAGACATTACTTTGCCAACAAAGGTCCGTCTAGTCAAGGCTATGGTTTTTCCTGTGGTCACTTATGGATGTGAGAGTTGGACTGTGAAGAAGGCTGAGCACTGAAGAATTGATGCTTTTGAACTGTGGTGTTGGAGAACATTCTTGAGAGTCCCTTGGACTGCAAGGAGATCCAACCAGTCCATTCTGAAGGAGATCAGCCCTGGGATTTCTTTGGAAGGAATGATGCTGAAGCTATACTTTGGCCACCTCACGTGAAGAGTTGACTCATTGGAAAAGACTCTGATGCTGGGAGGGATTGGGGGCAGAAGGAGAAGGGGACAACAGAGGATGAGATGGCTGGATGGCATCACCGACTGGATGGACGTGAGTCTGAGTGAACTCCGGGAGCTGGTGATGGGCAGGGAGGCCTAGCGTGCTGCGATTCACGGGGTCGCAAAGAGTTGGACACGACTGAGTGACTGAACTGAACTGAACTGAATGATCTTTAACTATAGGACAATTACATGACTTTCAGTTCAGTTCAGTGCAGTCGCTCAGTCGTGTCCAACTGAACTGAACTGAACTGAATGATCTTTAACTATAGGACAATTGCATGACTTTCAGTTCAGTTCAGTTCAGTCGCTCAGTCGTGTCTGACTCTTCGAGACCCCATGAATCGAAGCACGCTAGGCCTCCCTGCCCATCACCAGCTCCCGGAGTTCACTCAGACTCACGTCCATCGAGTTGGTGATGCCATCCAGGCATCTCATCCTCTGTCGTCCTCTTCTCCTCCTGCCCCCAATCCCTCCCAGCATCAGGGATTTTTCCAATGAGTCAACCCTTCGCATGAGGTGGCCAAAGTGCATGACTTTGCACAGTAGCAATTTTTCACATATATGAAATTGTACATATATGACACTCTGTAATCATACAATACTTATTCCAGTGACTTATCTGTATGAGTATCTTTTCTTTCTGAAATTTGTGTTTATGTGAGACTGTCAGAATAGAAATTTAAACTTTCATTTTTCCTTATTGTTTTAATTTAATACATTAAACATGTAAATACATTCAACAAATATATTTTTTGAATGACCATTATATGCTGGATACTTGTCTTTGCATTTGGCAACATTTGAAAAACTAACTCAATGTTCTTATACTTTAGTTATGGAGGTATTATGTGCCATATCCTAATATCTATTATCTGATTAAAAATATCTGATATTATTAATATTGCCAGGGAAAGAGGCATTGTAAAATAGAAGTATTTAAGTAATGATAAAGTAGAAGGAAAGTGTTAGTATGAGTAGGTGAGTGTTAAAACAATTTTCTAATTGTTGTTTTCTTACTCTCTATTCTGTCTATATTTGCATTAATCTTATTCTGAGATCCAGCTCCTTTTTGCTTAAGCTGTCTGTCATTGTCCTTTGTGGAAAGCAAAGAAAGTAAAAAATACACAAATATGATTATTCTTTCCTACCACTCTCCTGGACCACCTGCTTCGTAGTCATCTGTTCTGCCTTTCAGATTATCATAGATAAAAATTAAATATTTTGCATTTTACAATATGGATTTCTAGTTTTCCAGTATGCTATCTCACTACTAAAAGCCCAATGGCAAAACCAGTGCCAAGTATTTTACAGTTTTTTGTTATTTTTTTTTTTTAATTACAGCGTCCCACTCTAAAGACCTATTCATTTAACTTATACGCAGCGTTCATCATACGAAATGCTGAGCTGGATGAATCACAAGTTGGAATCAAGATTGCTGGAAGAAATATCAACAACCTCAGATATGCAGATGATTTCCCTCATAACTCAGTTGGTAAAGAATCTGCCTACAGTGCAGGAGACCCCAGTTTGATTCCTGGGTCAGGAAGATCCCCTGGAGAAGGAAATGGCAACCCACTCCAATACTCTTGCCTGGAAAATCCCATGGACAGAGGAGCCTGGCGGGCTACAGTCCATGCGGTTGCAAGGGTTGGACATGACTTAGCAACTAAACCACCACCACCACTCTAATAGTAGAAAGTGAAGAGGAACTAAAGATCCTCTTGATAAGGGTGAAAGAAGAGAGTTAAAAAGTTGGCTTAAAATTTAACATTTAAAAAACTAAGATGACATTCAGTTGCATCACTTCATGGCAAATAAATAGAGAAAAAGTGGAAGCAGTGACAGATTTTATTTTCTTGGGCTGCAAAATCACTGCAGAGGGTAACTTCAGCCGTGAAATTCAAAGACACGCTCCTTGGAAGGAAAGTTACAACAGCTTTAGACAGCATATTAAAAAGCACATATATCACTTTGCCAAATATCTGTATGCTGCTGCTGCTGCTGCTAAGTTGCTTCAGTCGTGTCTGACTCCGTGCGACTCCATAGACAGCAGCCCACCAGGCTCCGCCGTCCCTGGGATTCTCCAGGCAAGAACACTGGAGTGGGTTGCCATTTCCTTCTCCAATACATGAAAGTGAAAAGTGAAAGTGAAGTCACTTAGTCGTGTCCGACTCTTAGCAATCCCATGGACTGCAGCCCACCAGGCTCCTCCGTCCATGGGATTTTCCAGGGAAGAGTACTGGAGTGGGGTGCCATTGCCTTCTCTGAAATATCTGTATAGTCAAAGCTATTTTTTTTTTCCCAGTAGTCATGTATGGATTTGAGAGTTGCACCATAAAAAGGCTGAGTGCCAAAGAACTGAGGCCTTCAAATGTGGTACTGGAGAAGACTCTTAAGAGTCCCTTAGACTGCAAGGCCATCAAACCCATCAATTCTAAAGGAAATCAATCCTGAGTATTCACTGCAAGGACTGTTGGTGAAGCTGAAACTCAAATACTTTGGCCACCTGATGGGAAGAACTGATTCATTGGAAAAGACCCTGATGCTGGGAAAGATTGAAGGCAAAAGGAGAAGCGGGTGACAGAGAATGAGATGGATGGATGGCATCATCGACTCGATGGACATGAGTTTGAGCAAACTCTAGGAGATGGTGAAGGACAGGGGAGCCCTGGCATGCTGCAATCCATAGGGTCACGAAGAGATGGACTTTAAGTGAAAGTCACTCAGTCATGTCTGACTCCTTGAGACACATGGACTATAATGTCCCTGGAATTCTCCAGGCAAGAATACTGGTATAGGTTGCCATTACCTTCTCCAGGGGATCTTCCCAAATCGGGGATAAAACCCCAGTCTTCCACACTGCAGGCAGATTTTTTACAAGCTGAGCCACCAGGGAAACCTGAGAATACTGGAGTGGGTAGCCTATCCCTTCTCCAGCGGATCTTCATGACCCAGGAATGAAATTGTGATCTCCTGCACTGCAGGCAGATTCTTTACCAGTTGAACCACCAGGGAAACCCCGAAGATTTGGACACCACTTAACAACTGATCAACAGCAACAACACTAAATAACTAATTTCTCTATTAACCTAGTTATCACACTCTGCTATAAACACACCTTGATTTACCCATGGCTTAATAAAATAAAAGGTTATTATTTATTCATCCCACATTGCAATGTAGATGCTCTTGCCTTACATCTGACTACTCTGACACTTGGATTCCTTTTGTGTGATGTCACTATTCTGTAGATCCTCAGCATCCTAGCCATTCTGGCAGAAGACAGGGGAAAAAAAAAAAAAAAACAAACTACTGGGAAACAGCATGCCTATGTTGACCACTTGGCCTGAAATAGACATAGATAAGGATTCTTACTTTTTTTTTCCCCCAGAACTCAGGAAATTACCTTACTTAAGGACAAGGCAAAAAATTATAAAATATAGCATAGCAGAGTATGTGATAGGAAAGTGAAATAGGTTTTGATGAACACATCATAGTCTCTGCCACAGGAACTTCAAGCATTTAAACTTTTTTCCACACTGATATTGTTGTCACTGAAAGTTTCCAAATCCACTGTAGTAAATGAAAAGAACTGGACTTAAGAGCACTGCTACAGCATTTATTTTATGAACTGTCTTTTCTTCTTGCTAAGTTCAATTAAAGAACTGTCATTTGCTATGTTACTCATAAAAATTGGAGAGAACAAATGTTGTGCCTTAACATTCATGCAAGTTTTCATTTAAAATGTTCTTTTAATACCAATTGGCTAGTTCAGAGTGTTTATTCAGAAGCATTAACACTTTGCAAGGTTTTTGGTAAGACAGTTAAATTGCTAATTTTACCAGTCTTTCTACCATGTAAGCTGTTTCTTCTATGTACTATGTAGTCTTTAAATACACACACACACACACACACACATATATATATATAAAATTTCTTTCTAAATTTATCTTGCTCTTCAATACCACAATATTTATCAGAAAGGGAAGGCATATTTTAGAACAGGAAGCAACTTTTACAGTTGCATTTGTAAATATGTTTAATTTTTAGTTGCTTTTAGAGAGAAATAATATCACTGAATTTTCACACAGATAAGACATCATTGTTATGAGCAATTTTCTTATCTTCACTTGTTTTCAGATGTACTCAGGTATCTGTTTTTCTACTCTAGTGGCTCACACTTTCTTAATATGTTTTTCACCACAGGACTTTTGAAAGTGGTGTAAATCAGTTTATATGACAATAAACTCTGGCTACTCTTACAGTTTGTGCACCATTTAATATATTGTTGATTTTCCTAAGTTTCCTTTACTCTCCATTTGCTACAAATTGCTCCTATTTTTCTCAGCTATCTTTTTGCATTTTGTCTTTCTCCCTTTGCTTTAGTTCCTTCTATTGTATTTAGCTTGCTGTTCTATGTTGTTATGTATACTCACCTAAAAAAATGTTCTGTAAGTTATTTCATAAGGTAAATCACATTCAGAAATATGTTTCTGAAAACTCTCAGACAATTCTAACAACTCTTCTTTCTTTCAAAACTAGTGGCATCAGACCTCTGCCAAGTCATGTTCAAAAGCTGAAGCAATAGTTTGGTACTACAGAGCAGCATATTTTCTTTGTTCTAGGTGATAATTCAGCTTAAAATTCTCTCATGTTATTTTTGCAATCATGTATACATATAGGGTTGTATGCTATTCTAAAACTACAGAGTTGTACAAACATCATTATGATAATATTTTTAATATAAATGTATTTATTTTAATTGGAGGTTAATTACTTTACAATATTGTATTGGTTTTGCCATACATCAACATGAATCCACCACAGGTATACACGTGTTCCCCATTCTGAACCCCCCTCCCTCCTCCCTCCCTGTAGCATCCCTCTGGGTCGTCCCAGTGCACCAGCCCCAAGCAACCAGTATCATGCATCGAACTTGGACTGGTGATTCATTTCATATATAATATTATACATGTTTCAATGCCATTCTCCCAATCATCCCACCCTCTCCCTCTCCCACAGAGTCATTATGATAATATTTTAAAACATTTTGTGACCCCAGAAAAAATAATCTTTCCTACTGTAGTCACCCCTTTCTCTTCTCTGAACTTGCAGACTATTATGAATCTACTTTTGGTAGGTATAGATTTATTTTTTAAGAATGTTTCATATAAATAGAGGTCAACAATATGTGGTCTTTTGTCTGTGGGTCCTTTCACTTAGCATATCTTGGAATTCATTTATCTTGCAGCATATATCAGTATTCCATTTTTTTTTCCTTCCAAATAGTATTCTACTAAATGGAAATACCACATTTATTTTATCTATTCACCAGCTGATGGGCATTTGGGCTGCTTTTGTTTTTTGCTATTATGAATAATGCTGTTGTGAATATTCATATAGTCACACAGTCTTTATGTGGATATGTGTTTTCTTTTTTTCTGTATATCTTAGAATAGTATTGCTGGGTCAGTAGTAAATTTAACAAATTATGTTTATAATTTTAAGAAAATGCTAGACTTTTTTCCAAAGTGGCTGCATCAATGTACAATCTAGCCAGCAGTGTTAGAATGTAACTGAAGTTATTTGAAAGAATAAAATCCACAGTGATGCAGTTTAAGTCTATTCTGAAAAACAAATATGTTTCTAAACAGTACTCTATATTAAAACCCTCTGAAAATGTTTTTAGCATATTCATGGAAATATTAATTTTGAGTATATTTTATGAACATTTTATAAGCATTTTAAGTATTTATGAAACTATTACATATTAGTATAATTTTTTTCAACATTAATATAGTAAGTGCATCATCCTTTGTTGTTGTTGTTCAGTTGCTCAGTTGTGTTTGACTCTTTGCAACCCATGGACTGCAACACATCATGCTTCCCTGTCCTTCATTACCTCCTGAATTTGCTCAAACTCATGTCCATTGAGTCATTGATGCCTTCTCATCCTCTGTCATTCCCTTCTTTTTATGCCCTCTATCTTTCCTTCATCAGGGTCTTTTCCATTGAGTAAGCTTTTTGCATCAGGCATTATCCTATGCACTGGACATTTGGCAGTGAAGAAAAAAGACACAGCCTCTCTGCATATACTTATCCTGCATCATATTAACCACAGAGTCACATGAATTCCTATTATTTTGGTTATTATTGCTGAATAATACCTTACCTCCAAAATTAGCATGACCATTTTATTTTGTGGATCATGGTCTTAGGAAAATTTGAATTGGCAATTGTTGCTTGTGGTCTCTCATGAAGTCATAATCAGATGTTGGCTGGAGTGCAGTCATCTCATGGTTCTTCTGGGCTGAATCTCCCAGATGACTTTCCCCATGACTGGAAACTGGGAACTTAGATCAGCTACTGATTGAAATTCCTACAAGTGGCTTCTGTCCCATTATTTTCTCAGGATAGTCAGACTTCTTACAATGTACTTGGCTTTCTCCAAAGAAACATCCAAAGAGTCAGAATCTGCATCAGCTTTAATGGGCTTTTCTGAGCTCAAATTTCATCACTTCAGATGCATTTTATTGGTTATAAGTGAATTACTAAGGTTGACTTGGATTCAAGGAGAGGTGAACAGAAATCTCACTTATCAATGGCAGAAATGTCAAAAAATTTTGGCAACGCATTTGAAAACCACTTCATATATATTAATTTAAAATGTGATCAGTACTCTAGAGGGAAGGTAAAAGGTGGGATGAATTAGAATGGCAATGGGGACTAGATTCAAGCTAAGTGTAATCTTTTCAGGGGAGGTGACCTAAAACAGACCTGAATTATGAACAGGAACTAGAAAAGCAGAGCACTAGAAAAAGAGTTTTCTAGTTACATATGTAAAATCTAAAACATGAAAGAGCTCCATATATTGGAGGAAGGTGAGTGTGGCAGGAATTAGTGGGAACTGGCAAGACTCCTATTAATTATTAAAATGATGGTAAAGCCAGATCATGCAGTACTTTTTAAGATACATTAATGAGTAGATCTTATAAAAACAGGGCTAAATCATTAAATGGTTTCAAATATGGATTTTTTGTTTTCCTGTGAGAAGAATAGTTGGGAGTAGGTATGGAATACAAGTAGTAAAAAAAAACAGAAAATTAGAATCTCTCTTTTGTTAATTTATTTCCTTTCCTTTCTCTTTTCTTTTACTTAAAACAAACAACAATGAAAAAAGATCACTGCTATTATTTATTGATTCATCAACTACACAGAGTACTGTAAATTGGAGAAAAACAGATGGTACATATAAATCTACCCTCTAAACGTCAAAAGGGAAAATAATAGGCTGAAAAAAATTAAAACTGCTTACTGATTTTCTACTCTCATCTGTGGATGAGATTGAATCAGAGCTTAAACTTCTTGACTCCTCAGATCCCAAGACTTATTTTCTTTATATGTCACTGCCTTTCAGTTTATAGAGTGAAGCCAATATGAATTTCTTAGGTCAAGAATCTAACACTGTGAGATTTACATTTTCAGACAAGAAAACATGGGACTCAGGGTTGGTCAGATTAATTATTGGCATTTCCCCTTATTTTCTGAGGTATTGATTACTTTTGTCATGGCCTTTTGTATCTAGAATGCTGTGTCACTGTGGCTGTTGAAAAAATAGAAGTAATTTACAAACCTTGAAAGTAAAATGTTTCAAGTGTTTTAAGATTTCCCAGAGCAAAGTAATGAAGAGTAAAAGAAAAACTATGAACAGACAAGGTGGTTTCCTTCAGTCAAACAGGTGAAGGCAGAATGCAATAGACAAGGAACTGCAGATAGAGTGCCCATTCTTATTTCAGGTTTATGAGCAACACAGAAATCTCAAAATGTAAAGAGAGACAAGATGACCTAGGGAGCCCAAACACACATCTTTGAAATATTTTTTAAATGTTAGTTTTAGATTTACAGAAAACTGAAAGCACCATATACTCTGTAACTAATATGCCTTATTCTTAACATCTTGTATTAGTCTGGTATATTTGTTAAAATCAGTGAACTGATATTGATAAATTATTTTGAATTAAAGTTGACTCTTTATAAAATTTCCTTAAAATTAATATTTATGTAATATCCATTTTTGCTACAGGATCCCATCCAGGATATTACAGTTCAATAAGTTACTGTGCTTCCTTTTGGCTTTAACAATTTGTCAGACTTTACTTTTTTTGGTAATTTTTTTTCTCTTGAACGGAGGCTTATTTAATTTTTAATTTATTTTTAATTAGGGGATAATTACATTACAATGTTGTGTTGTTTCTGCTATATAGTAACATGAATCTGCTATGAAGGTGAAAGTGTTAGTCGCTCAGTCAAGTTCAACTCTTTGCAAACCCCATGGTCTGTAACCTTCCAGGCTCCATTGTCCATGGAATTTTCCAGCCAAGAATACTGGAGTGGGTTGCCATTTCCTAATCCAGTGGATCTTCTCAACCCAGAGATTGAATCTGCAACTCCTACATGGCAGGTGGATTCTTTACCATGGTGCCAGCAAGGAAACCCGTCTATCTATCTATGTGTGTGTGTGTGTCTGTGCGTGTGTGCTTAGTCCTTCAGTTGTGTCCAACTCTTTGTGACCCGGTAGACTGGTAGACTGTAGCCTGCCAGGCTCCTCTGTCCATGGGATTCTCCAGGCAAGAATACTGGAGTGGGCTGCCACTCCCTTTTGTATATATATATGTACACACACACACATATATATATATATCCTTTTATATCTTCTTAATTAATAAGTTATTTTATATAATTTTATATAATATATTTTATATAATTTTATTATATAACTTTTAAATAATTTTATATATTTTATATTATTTTATATAATGTTATATACTAGTATTCCAATATATGAATGTCCATAGTCTGTTACCCATTCATCTATTGAAAGGCAGTTTTTGTTGTTTCCTCATTTTGGTAATTATGAATAAAGCTGCTATACATACCCACATGTAGTTTTTTTGTATGAACATAGGTTTTCAGATGAATGAGAAAATTCATGAGAGTGGTTGCTGTAGCATATGGTACTTAGCTCATTCTCAAAGGTTCTTAGTTTAGCACCATAGAACAGCATTCAATACAGCTATTTCATATATTTGTAAAGTATTTAGACATATTTGTTACTGTATTTAGGTCTGTAGTAATCTACAAACTATCCCCCAAAGTGGCTTTCTCATTTTATATTACCACTGACAAAGGGTTTCAGTTGCATCTTCTTGGTATTTGGCTTGTCTTTTCTTTTTTTTAAGTCTCTCAAAAGATTGTGCAGTATTAGCTCATTTCTGCTTTAATTTGCAATTTCCAAATGAAAATTATATTAAGCATCTGCATTTTATTATGCTTAATTTCCATGTCTGTATCTTCTTAATTAAGTGGTTAGTCAGATCCTTTCAGTTCAGTTCAGTTCTCAGTCATGTCCGACTCATTGCAACCCCATGGACTGCAGCATTCCCTGTCCATCACCAACTCCTAGAGCTTACTCAGACTCATGTCCATCGAGTCGGTGATGTCATTCAGCCATCACATCCTCTGTCAACCCCTTCTCCTCCCATCTTCAATCTTTCCCAGCATCAGAGTCTTTTCAAATGAGTCAGTTCTTCGCATCAGGTAGCCAAAGTATTGGCATTTCAGCTTCAGCATCAGTCCTTCCAATATATATTCAGGACTGATTTCCTTTAGGATGGATTAGTTAGATCTTGCAAGTCCATGGGACTCTCAAGAGCCTTCTCCAACACCACAATTCAAAAGCATCAATTCTTCAGTGCTCAGCTTTCTTTATAGTCCAACTCTCACATCCATACATGACCATTGGAAAAACAATAACTTTGACTAGACAGACTTTGTTGGCAAGGTAATGTCTCTGCTTTTTATTATGCTGTCTAGGTTGGTCATAGCTTTTCTTCCAAGGAGCAAGTGTCTTTTAATTTCATGGCTGCAGTCACCATCTGCAGTGATTTTGGAACCCCCCCAAATAAAGTCTCTCACTGTTTACATGATTTCCCCATCTATTTGCCATGAAGTGTTAGAACTTGATGACATGATCTCAGTTTTCTGAATGTTGAATTTTAAACCAATTTTTTCACCCTCCTCTTTGACTTTCATCAAGAGTCTCTTTAATTTTTCTTCACTTTCTGTCATAAAGTGGTGTCATCTGCATACATACGAAATTATTGATATTTCTCCCAGCCATTTTGAATCCAGCTTGTGCTTCATCCAGCCCCCCATTATACAGGATGTACTCTGCATATAAGTTAAATAAGCAGGATGACAATATACAGCCTTGACATACTCTTTCCCAATTTGGAACCAGTCTATTCTGTGCCCAGTTCTAACTGTTGCTTCTTGACCTGCATACAAATTTCTCAGGTTCTGGTATTGCCATCTCTTTAGGAATTTTCCATAGTTTGTTGTGATCCACAGAGTCAAAGGGTTTGGCTTAGTCAAGAAAACAGAAGTAGAAGTTTTTCTGGAACTCTCATGCTTTTTTGATGATCCTACAGATGTTGGCAATTTGATCTGGTTCCTCTGCCTTTTCTAAATCCAACTTAAACATCTGGAAGTTCACGGTTCATAAGTTCAGATGCTTTGGCCATTTTTAATTGAATTACTTATTTCCCCAATTCTGTTCTTTTTCAGTAGTGTGCGAGTCCAATTTTGTTTTAATTCCAGGTCTTTTGCCTTTCCATATAAATTTTAGAATATATTTGTTGATAAGTTCATAATAACTTCTGTTTCTTTTTTTTTACTTTATGTATTTATTTATTTAATATAAATTTATTTATTTTAATTGGAGACTGACTACTGTATTGTATTGGTTTTGCCATACATTAACATGAATCTACCACAGGTGTATATGAGTTCCCCATTCTGAACCTCCCTCCCACATCCCTCCCTATACCATCCCTCTGGGTCAACCCAGTGCACTAGCCCCAAGCATCCCGTCTCATGCATCGAACCTGGACTGGTGATTCACTTCACATATGATATTATACATGTTTCAATGCCATTCTCCCAAATCGTCCCACCCTCACCCTCTCCCACAGAGTCCAAAAGACTGTTCTATACATCTGTGTCTCTTTGCTGTCTCACATACAGGGTTATTGTTACCATGTTTCTAGATTCCATATATATGTGTTAGTATACTGTATTGGTGTTTTTCTTCCTGGCTTACTTCACTCTATATAATAGGCTCCAGTTTCATCCACCTCTTTAGAACTGAATCAAATGTATTCTTTTTAATGGCTGAGTAATACTCCATTGTGTACATGTACCACAGCTTTCTTATCCATTCATCTGCTGATGGACATCTAAGTTGCTTTCATGTGCTGGCTATTATAAACAGTGCTGCGATGAACATAATTCTATATACCAAATTGGGTAGAACTGACATTTAAAAAATATTGAGTCTTCCAATCTATTAACATAGAATATCCTTCCATTTATTTAGATCTTTTATTTCTTTTATCAGTGTTTATAAATATATATTTATAAATCCTATACATATTGTTAGATTTATATTTAAGAACCCCATTGTTTTCCATGTTAAAGTAAATAATATTGTGTTTTTAATTTCAAATTCCAATTGTTCTTTGCTGTTTTTTTATGAAAACAATTACCTTTTGTGTCTTAATCTTGCATCCTATAACCTTGCTCTAATCGCTTATTAGTCCCAGTAATTTGAGTTAATTTGGGGGAAAATTTTTAACACAGAAAATTTTGTTATCTGCAAATATTGTTTATTTTTGTTTTTCTTAATTCATATACTACCTTATTTCTTGCTTTCCTCTTACTGAGATTACTAGGCCTCTTTTCACAGTGATTAATAGGAGTGTTAAGTGGGGACATCCTTTCCTTAAACTTAAGGGGAAAGCACCGAGATCCTTACCATTCATTATGATGTTAGCTGTAGGGTTTTTATAGATATTCTTCAGTGAGGAGGACTATACTCCTCTATTTCTAGTTTACTGAAAATTATTAATATAAATGGATGTTAGATTTTTTATATTTTTAGCCTTAATTTATACAATAATTTTTTCTCCTATTTATATTGTTGATATAATGAATTAATCAATTTTCAAGTTTGTATCATCCTTGAATACCTGGAATGAATGTCACTTAGTCATGATATACAATTGTTTAGCCATTATGGGTTATCAATATAATAAAATTTTGATAAGGATTTTTGCATCTATGATCATGAGAAATATTTATTTTTAGTTTTCTTCCCTGTGTTTTCTTTATCTGTTTTTGATATTGTGTACTGCTGGTTTCATGCAAAGAGCCATTATTTCCTCTGCTTATATTTCCTGTGAGCTTTTGAGGATTATTGGTATCATTTTCTTTTTAAAATATTTGGTAGACTTTTACCAGTGAAATCATCCAGGCACAATAGTTACTTTTAAAAGGTTATTAATTACTGATTAAAATTTTAACATAGGGATAATACTATTCAGGTCATCTATTTCTCCTTGTCAAAGTTATAGCAGTTTGTGTCTTTCAAGAAAAATTTCCATTCCATTTAAATTATCAAATTTGTGACTATAGAGTAGTATTCCTTCATTATTCTTTTTATTGACCATGAATTGGTAGTAATGACTCTTCATTCATTTCTGATATTGGCAATGAGTATCTTCTCTGTCTTTCCTCTATGTCTATTTTACTAGACTGGCTATGTATTCAACAATTATTACTAATATTGCTGTAAGTGCAGCTTTTATTTTACTGAATATTCTCCCTCCCATCCTTAGTTTCAATTTCATTAATTTCTGTTTAGAAATAAAAATTTCTGTTTCTGTTAGAAATAAAAAATTCTAATTTTTATTTTTCTTTTATGCTGCTTGCTTAGGCTTACGTACTTTTCTTACCCTAATTTCCTAATGTTGAAGCTTAGATTATTAATTTTGATGTTCCTTTTTTTCCTAATATATGCTGCTTTTGCTGCATTCGATAAGTTTTTCAAGCTATATTTTTAGTTCAACAATAAAATATTTTAAAATATGTCTAGAGATTTCTTTGACCCATGTGTTATTTATTAATGCACTTTTGGATCTCCAGATGAGTGCATATTTTCTTACTACTTTTCCATTGTATTGTTTTCTATTTAAATTTCATTATGGCCTAAAATACTTTGTATAATTTATAGTTTTTTAATATATTAAGTTCTGTTTCATTGCCTAGAATGTTGTCTATATTGGTGAATGTTCCATGTGATATTGAGAAGTAAATATTTTCTAAAAATGTCAATTATATCAAGTTGATTAGTTTGCTATTTAGCTTAGCTACATTTGTACATATTTTCTGCCTTTTTACTCTATCAGTTATTGAAGGAAGGATGTTGAAGTTTCCCAATAAAATAATGATCTTCCCATTTCTCCTTGCAGTGGTATAAGTTTTTGCCTCATGTACTTTACCATTCTGTTTTTACTTTAGCACTTTAAGGATTACTATAACCTCACTTCTGGAGAAGGAAATGACAACCCACTTCAGTGTTCTTTCCTGGAGAATCCCATGGACAGAGAAGCCTGGTTGGCTGGAGTCCATGGGTTGTACAGAGTCGGACACAACTGAAGCGACTTAGCAGCAGCAGCAGCAGCAGCATAACCACACTTCATGTGAAATAGATGGGGAAACAGTAGAAACAGTGTCAGACTTTATTTATTTATTTTTTTTGGCTCCAAAATCACTGCAGATGGTGATTGCATCCATGAAATTAAAAGATGCTTACTCCTTGGAAGGAAAGTTATGACCAACCTAGATAGCATATTAAAAGCAGAGACATTATTTTGCCAACAAAGGTCCATCTAGTCAAGGCTACGGTTTTTCCAGTGGTCATGTATGGATGTGAAAGTTGGACTGTGAAGAAAGCTGAGCACCGAAGAATTGATGGTTTTGAACTGTGGTGTTGGAGAAGACTCTTGAGAGTCCCTTGGACTGCAAGGAGATTCAACGAGTCCATTCTAAAAGAGATCAGTACTGGGTGCTCATTGGAAGGACTGATGTTAAAGCGGAAACTCCAATACTTTGGCCACCTCATGTGAAGAGTTGACTCATTGGAAAAGACTCTGATGCTGGGAGGGATTGGGGGCAGGAGGAGAAGAGGATGACAGAGGATGAGATGGCTGGGTGGCATTACCGACTAGATGGACCTGAGTTTGAGTGAACTCTGGGCATTGGTGATGGACAGAGAGGCCTGAAATGCTGCAATTCATGGGGTCGCAAAGAGTAGGACACAACTGAGCGACTGAAGTGAACTGAACTGAACTGATAACCTACTGGGGAATTGATCTTTATGCCACAGTCTAACATCCCTCTCTAATCTCATAAATTTCTCTGTGGCAGTGTACTGCATCTGAATTAACCATTCCAGTTTTCTTTTATTGGTATTAGTGTCATATATTTTCCCCATTTTTTTTACTTTGAATTTATTTACTTCTTAAATTTTAAACTGGTTTCTTGTAGACAATGTATAGTTTTGTCCTTTTTTTATTCTAACCTTCTTTATCTGTTTTTAAATTAGAGGTCTTACATCATTCATATTTAGATTAAATGTTGATACTGTTGGATTAACACATATTTGTAATTTCCTGTTTTTACAATTAATAATTGACATTTGATATCTTTTTTATTCCTCCTGTAGTTTGAGTATTTTATAAGATTCTAATTTTTGTTTTCTTTTACATATGTTTTATTTCTTAAAATTGCTTTAATGATTGTTCTATAATTTAAAATATGCATTTGTAACTAATCTATGCCCATTTTCAAATAACATTATGCCATTTTATAGGTAATGCAAGCAGTTTATAACAGAATATTCCCAGTTCATTCCTCTTATTCCTTATAACACTGTTGGCGTTCATCTCACTCATCCATAATCTAGAATCATCCAATGATTGTTGTTATTCAGTCAATCAGTTGTGTCCAACTCTTTGCAACCTCACAGACTACAGTGCACCAGGCTTTTCTGTCTCTCACCATCTCCTGGAGTGTTCTCAAACTTATGTCTATTGAGCCGGTGATGCCATTCAACCATCTCATTCCCTGTCGTCCCCTTCTCCTCCTGCCTTCAATCTTTCCCAGCATCGGGGTATTTTCAAATGAGTCGGCTCTTTTCACCAGGTGGTCAAAATACTGGAGCCTCAGATTCAGCATTAGTCCTTCCAGTGAATAATCAGGATTTATTTCCTTTAGGATTGAATGATTTGATCTCTTTTCAGTCCAAGGGACTCTCGAGTCTTCTCCAACACCACAGTTCAAAAGCACCAAATTTTGGTGATCAGTCTTCTCTACGGTTCAACTCTCACATCCGTATATAACTACTGGAAAAGCCATAGCTTTGACTATATGGACCTTTGTTAGCAAACTGATGTCTCTTCTTTTTAATACACTGTCTAGGTTTGTCATAGCTTCTCTTTCAAGGAGCAAGAATCTTTGAATTTCATGGCTGTAGTCACCATCCACAGTGATTTTGGAGCCCAAGAAAATAAAGTCTTTTACTGTTTCCAGTGTTTCCCCATCTATATGCCATGAAGTGATGGGACCGGCTGCTATGATCTTTGTTTTTTGAATGCTGAGTTTTAAGACAGCTTTTTCACTCTCCCCTTTCACTTTCATCAAAAGGCTCTTTAGTTCTTCGGTTTTTGCCATTAGGGTGGTGTCATCTGCATACCGTTATAGATTTTTCTCCCAGCAATCTTGATTCCAGCCTGTGCTTCATCCAGCCCAGCATTTCACATGAGGTGCTCTGCATATAAGTTAAATAAACAGAGAGACAATACTTTCAGAATTTTCCACAGTTTGTTGTGATTCACAAAGTCAAAGGTTTTAGCATAGTCAATGAAGCAGATGTAGATGTTCTGGAATTCTCTTGGTTTTTCTATGATCCAATGGATGTTGGCAATTTCATCTCTGGTTCTTCTGTCTTTTCTAAATTGAGCTTGAACATCCGCAAGTTCTCAGCTGATGTACTAAGTAAATTAAAAATTTAATTTTATTTTCATTTATTCTAATTTTGAATCCCTTCCTTTTTATGTAGATAAATTTTATGACCATGTAATTTTTATTCTGCCTAAGGAAGAAGAACAAACTGGAATCAAGATTGCTGGAAGAAATATCAATAACCTCAGATATGCAGATGACACCACCCTTATGGCAGAAAGTGAAGAGGAACTGAAAGTGAAGAGGAACTTTCTTGATGGAAGTGAAAGAGGAGAATGAAAAAGTTGGCTTAAAGCTCAACATTATGAAAACTGAGATCATGGTATCTGGTTCCATCACTTCATGGCAAATAGATGGGGAAATAGTGGAAACAGTGTCAAACTTAATTTTTTTTTTTTTGGCTCCAAAATCACAGCAGATAGTGACTGCAGCCATGAAATTAAAAGATGCTTACTCCTTGGAAGGAAAGTTATGACCAACCTAGATAGCATATTCAAAAGCAGAGACATTACTTTGCCAACAAAGGTCCGGCTAGTCAAGGCTATGGTTTTTCCAGTAGTCATGTATGAATGTGATAGTTGGACTGTGAAGAAGGCTGAGCGCCGAAGAATTGATGGTTTTGAACTGTGGTGTTGGAGAAGACTCTTGAGAGTCCCTTGGACTGCAAGGAGATCCAACCAGTCCATTCTAAAGGAGATCAGTTCTGGGTGTTCTTTGGGAGGACTGATGCTAAAGTTGAAACTCCAATACTTTGGCCACCTCATGTGAAATACTGACTCATTGAAAAAGACCCTGATTCTGGGAGTGATTGGGTGCAGGAGGAGAAGGGGACAACAGAGGATGAGATGTCTGGATAGCATCACAAACTCGATGGACATGAATTTGGGTGAACTCTGGGAGTTAGTGATGGACAGGGAGGCCTGGCATGCTGCAATTCATGGGGTTGCAAAAAGTCAGACATGACTGATTGACTGAACTGAACTGAACTGAAGGAACTTTTAGGGGTTCCCTGGTGGCTCAGATGGTAAGGAGTCTGCCTGCAATGTGAGAGACCTGGGTTCGATCCCTGGGTTGGGAAGATTCCCTGGGAAAGGAAATGGCAACCCACTCCAGTGTTCTTGCCTGGAAAATCCCTTGAGCAGAGAAGCCTAGTAGGCTACAATCCACGGGGTCACAAAGAGTCTGAGTGGCTAAGAACTGAGTGGCTAACAAAGAACTTTCAGCATTTCTAATTGGGCAGTTCTGCTGATTATAAACACTTTTTTTGTTGTTGTTGTTTGCTTCTTTTGCTGTCAGATAGAGTATTTATTCATTTTTTACATAATAATTTCAATGGATATAGAATTGTAAGGTTTCTGTTTTCAACATTCTGTATATCCCACTGTCCTCTCTTCTTTCTTCCAAGGTTTCTGATGAGAAACCGTGCAATTCTTTTTTTTTTTTTTATTCCATTATAGTAAGGCTTATTTTTCTTTGTATTTGATTTTCTGCAATTTGAATATAATATGACTCTATTTTTTTTCAGTGTAAATGCTAGTTGGTCTTCTCTAATATTACTGAATCTGTGGTTTTGTACATCTTAACAGTTTGGAAAATTCTCATCCTTTTTATTTTGCCC
>NW_011494944.1:933524-937914 GCF_000754665.1 Bison bison bison | reverse complement strand
GGCAACCCACTCCAGTGTTCTTGCCTGGAGAATCCCAGGGACAGGGGAGCCTGGTGAGCTGCTGTCTCTGGGGTTGCACAGAGTTGGACACGACTGAAGCGACTTAGCAGCAGCAGCAGCATTATGCATCCTTTACCATTTAAACTTTTCACTCTCACTGTAGTTCACACCTGGCCTCTAGTAATGCCTCACAAGTATTACTTATTTCTACCAGTTCCATGTTCTATGTTCCAGTTCCAGTTCTATGGCTCCAACAGCTCCTCTTACCAGCTCTGATTCTCTATATATTCAACAAGAGAAGACAGCACTATGAGAAGCCCACAAACTGCAATTAGGGAAATGCCCATGCAGCAATGAAGGCACAGCACAGACAATAAATAAATAAATATAAAAGACAAAGGCAACATTAATAAATAAATACAGCTGGGTTCAAAAGGTAAAATAAATTGCCAAGGTAATAGTGCTAGTAAAACAGTATTTGTGTCTAAAAACAATTGAATTTGATTTGATTAAGTAATGATCATCTCATATTATAGTAAGTTTTAAATATGTCAATATCACCCTCCATATGTGAAAGCTGTCAGGTAAGGAAATAAGTCTTACACACATTTGGATCTATACCTCCGCTCTAAGCAAGTGCAATTCAATAGTTTTATTCTCAGATGTGTGGTATAAATGTTTTCACTTTTGTTACATTTTATTTTTCATTTTGAGATATTTATTGAGCCCCTACTATGTGTCAGGGAAATCAACCCTGAATATTCACTGAAAGGACTGATGCTGAAGCTGAAGCTCCAGTATTTTGGTCACCTGACAGGAACACCCAACTCATTGGAAAAGTCCCTGATATTGGGAAAGATTGAGAGCAGAAGAAGAGGGCACCAGAGGATGAGATGGCTGGAAGGCATTACTGATGCAACGCACATGAACTTGGGCAAATTTTAGGAGATGGAGAGGAACAGGGAGTCCTGGCATGCTGCAGTCCAGGGGGTCACAAAAAGTTGGCCATGACTGGCTACTGAACAACAACGATGTGTCAGACATTTATTCAGCACTAAGAATATATCAGTTACTAAAATAAATATGGTCCCTATTCTTATGAAGTCTATAATTATTAAGGATGTGCAAAATCAAATTTTAATTAAAACAATATAGAAAATACATAAGCAAAAAATAATTAAAAATTATAAATAGAATTATAATTAAAAATATGACAATACCGCTCTTCAATTTATTGTTATTTCTAAATTTCAATATATTTCATTTTCATGAATCTAATAAGATACTATCTTTAGAATGATTTAAACTATAGACAGCTGTGCTGGTGGATCTTTAAGACTGTTCTGAAATACACCAGTCAGTAATTGGATTGAAAGTAAAATCCCATGAAACTCTGATAGTCACATATATTATAACTGAGATAGATACTGAGTCTGTATTTGCCTTTTCAAAAGTGAAATTTGAAATGGCTGAGACTTTGCATATTTGCAGTTTTGTAAACCCTGCAATGAGAAGGTAGAGACCAGAATGACCGATCACTTAACTAACACAGCCAGAGACTCTTTATCCAGAACTCCAAATGTCCAAGAGTAATTCAGAAAATAAAAGACAAAGACAAAACAGACAGTCATTTGGAAATTTGTTTTTATATTCTGAAGTAAAGTGATTTCACACAGAAGAGTAATCTGACTTCTCAAATTCATCTTAAAACAGCACATTTGGCACAAATATGTATGAAACAGAGAAACACTTCTTCCTAAATTATAACAGGAAGTGAGGGCTTAAGCAGATCTTTTCTGGAGTTGTGTATTCTGTATGAGATCATTATAAAGATTTCAAATGTTTAAAATTTTAACAAGCTCAGTTCAGCAGGAATCTAAGTCCCTGTGAGATTAATAAAGGGCCTGAGAAGAGAAGCAGATGGGGTACAAAGGAAGTAGAGAACTAGTAGTTATAGCTTGAATGATTAACTGGGTTAGTGAATGAATAAGAGGAAATGTACATGTGGCAGCCATTCAAGCACTGAATTTAAGATTTCTACAGTGAATTAAAATTGTGAAGAAATAATGTGAAGATATATAACTTTTTCATAATTTATTCTATTCATTTATTACATGGAATTTCTGTAATTTTATTACACTCAACAAGTATCATGAGTATTTCATGCAGCTATTAATAGTTATTTTGCAATTTCTGTTAGCTATTATCATTTATCCTTCTGGAATGAATCTATATATAATTTTAAGAGAATGCATCCATCTGCTCAGCTCTTCTATTGTTCACAATTCTACTTTAGTTGCTTTAGAAGGATGCATGGGGAATTAATATTTTGATCACATAATGATCTCCTGACAATTTCCCATCTAATTTTGAAAAGTGCTTTAAATACGTAAGATTAGGAAATAATTATTCAACAAATTATTACCTTAGGTCATCTATTAGTTCATTTAGCACGGCCGAGAGGAGCTATCCCACGTTCGAGGTCAGGGGCAGAAACCAGGAGGACCCCATGCCCAAGGGACAGCAGCCAAGAGGAATTACCCCACATCCAAGGTCAGGGGCAGCAGCCGAGAGTGCCAGGCTGTGACAGCGCAGGAACAGCCTAGAGGAGCCACCCCACGTCCGAGGTCAGGGGCAGTGGCAAGGAGGAGCTACCCCCCGCCCAAGGAGCGGTGGCTGCCCGGGTGCAGGAGGGCCTAGAGGAGCTATTCCACGTTCAAGGTCAGGAGTGGTGGAGATGAGGAGATATCCCTAGTCCAAGGGAAAGAGCTGCGGCTGCCCTTTGCTGGAGCAGCCGGGAAGAGATACCCCAGGCCCAAGGTAAGAGAAACCCAAGTAAGACGGTAGGTGTTGCAAGAGGGCATCAGAGAGCAAACACACCGAAACCATACTCACAGAAAACTAGTCAATCTAATCACTCTAGGCCCACAGCCTTGTCTAACTCAATGAAACTAAGCCATGCCCATGGGGCCACCCAAGATGGGCAGGTCATGGTGGAGAGGTCTGACAGAGTGTGGTCCACTGGAGAATGGAATGGCAAACCACTTCAGTATTCTTGCCTTGAGAACCCCATGAACAGTATGAAAAGGCAAAATGATAGGATACTGAAAGAGGAACTCCCCAGGTCAGTAGGTGCCCAATATGCTACTGGAGATCAGTGGAGAAATAACTCCAGAAAGAATGAAGGGATGGAGCCAAAGGAAAAACAATACCCAGCTGTGGATGTGACTGGTGATAGAAGCAAGGTCTGATGCTGTAAAAAGCAATATTGCATAGGAACCTCAAATGTCAGGTCCATGAATCAAGGCAAATTGGAAGTGGTCAAACAGGAGATGGTAAGAGTGAACATCAACATTCTAAGAATCAGTGAACTAAAATGGACTGGAAAGGGTGAATTTAACTCTGATGACCATTATATCTACTACTGCAAGCAAAATCCCTTAGAAGAAATGGAGTAGCCATCATGGTCAAAAAAAGAGTCCGAAATGCAGTACTTGGATGCAATCTCAAAAACGACAGAATGATCTCTGTTTGTTTCCAAGGCAAACCATTCAATATCACAGTAATCCAAGTCTATGCCCCAACCAGTAACACTGAAGAAGGTGGAGTTGAACGGCTCTATGAACACCTACAAGACCTTTTAGAACTAACACCCCAAGAAGATGTCCTTTTCATTTTAGGGGACTGGAATGCAAAAGTAGGAAGTCAAGAAACACCTGGAGTAACAGGCAAATTTGGCCTTGGAATACAGAATGAAGCAGGGCAAAGACTAATAGAGTTTTGCCAAGAAAATGTATTGGTTATAGAAAACACCTTCTTCAAAAAACACAAGAGAAGACTCTACACATGGACATCATCAGATGGTCAACAACAAAATCAGACTGATTATATTCTTTGCAGCCAAAGATGGAGAAGCCCTATACAGTTAACAAAAATAAGACCAGGACCTGACTGTGGCTCAGATCATGAACACCTTATTTCCAAATTCAGACTGAAATTGAAGAAAGTAGGGAAAACCACTAGACCATTCAGGTATGACCTAAATCAAATCCCTTTTGATTATACAGTGGAAGTGAGAAATAGATTTAAGGGCCTAGATCTGATAGATAGAGTGCCTGAAGAACTATCGATGGAAGTTCATGACATTATACAGGAGACAGGGATCAAGATCATCCCCATGGGAAATAAATGCAAAAAAAAAAAAAAAGGCTATCTGAGGAGCCTTACAAATAGCTGTGAAAAGAAGAGAAGAAAAAAGCAAATGAGAAAAAGAAAGATATAAGCATCTGAATGCAGGGTTCCAAAGAATAGCAAGGAGAGATGAGAAAGCCTTCCTCAGTGAACAATGTAAAGAAATAGAGGAAAACAACAGAATGGGAAAGACTAGAGA
>NW_011494944.1:933238-933424 GCF_000754665.1 Bison bison bison | reverse complement strand
AATGACAAAGAATGCTCAAACTACCACACAATTGCACTCATCTCACACGCTAGTAAAGTAATGCTCAAATTCTCCAAGCCAGGCTTAAGCAATACATGAACTGTGAATTTCCAGATGTTCAAGCTGGTTTTAGAAAAGGCAAAGGAACCAGAGATCAAATTGCCAACATCTGCTGGATCATGGAAA
>NW_011494944.1:929904-932464 GCF_000754665.1 Bison bison bison | reverse complement strand
TGGTGTGCTGCGATTCATGGGGTCTCAAAGAGTCGGATATGAGTCAGTGACTGAACTGAACTGAACTGAACTCATTTATGTATTCTTTCATTCAATAATTATTATCAACCAAATCCAATAATTCTACCAGGTATAAAGATATCATTTATTTTACTAATTAAAATAATTTAAATGTGGTTCCCAAGCATTCCTAATAATATCTACTTAGTATTGATTTATCTGAAGAATTATATTAATTTTCAGCTTAAAATTCATCCTAGAATATTGGTATTTGGTAGGTAATTCAAAGAGGAAATTATTAAAATAATTTGATTCATGGAAAATCATATTTGTGTCAATAAAACCAGAGTAATTATTAATTATTTGCCTAATCACATTATATTCTAACTCAGCATTTTCTATATATCTGTGAATTGTTCTTCTTCACTGTACAGAAAATTTCTCCTGAAATATGATTTCAAATAACATATGGTACAATAGGGGTCATATATTTTCATGGAAAGAAAATGAATTTAGGTTCCAATATCAGATCCTGTTCCACATGAACTTCTCTCTATTACCTCAGCTTTCTAGTTAGTTAAACTAAGGAGAGAAGTCTACAATAGTTGTTATAGTTTTTTCATATCTAAACTTCTCTAGTAATTAAATATTTTAAGAATATTTAACTTAAATAGTATTCAAGTATTGAACATTCATTTGCTCCCCAATCTGTATTTCATTATATATTTGTAGGAAGTTTCAGAAATTTTAATCTTCAATAACCTTTCATCTTAGTCAATGAAATAAAAGCAATCATATTTGAAATGTATAATCACTGAAGCTTTTAAGATTCACTTATAACAAACTGAAATACTCATTCCTTTATTTAATCAGCAAACTTATTTAATAGGCCTTAATGTCACATGCAAATGTAAAGAAAATAATGCATATGTGAGTTAATAACTTGATAAATACTAGAGCAACACTCAACAATTGAATACTCAAAGCAAGCATGGACTCGGGAGCTGGAGAATAAGATAAATTTTCTAGATAATGGGACTGCTACTTCATAAATCCTTTAAATACTCCATTGAAGTATGTTTTTCATATGTGTTTTAATTATGTGGTACCCTGGTTTTCTGGAACCAGGCCAAATGATTACATTCACAAGTATAAAGTATCTATACAGGTTTTAAAGTGCTTTTCTTCAAAAAAAACTTACTTTGTTTTTTATGATTCACTTTTCATATGAAAAACCATAGTAATCCACATCTCATCAGCAGTTAAAATGTCTTGGTTATGATATATGATTACCTTATATTATAGTCAAAAAACCTTAAGGTAGAGGTAACAACATCATAGTCATTTCTGTGACGAGGAATCTGAGATGTTGAAGAGACAAATCCCTTGTTCAAAGCCAGCTTTCTTGAGACGGGTGAGAAGTGTTGTATTCGGAGAAGGGAATTCCTTTCTTGAGCACCCATGCCCTCACGCTGTGAAGCAAGAGCTGAGTTTCAACATAAATATTATTGCTGGCCAGGTCCTTTTAAAAACCTCCCCACAGAATCTAACTGGCAGAGATTGTGTTTATTCTTAGCCTCAGCTATCAATTCTCCCTAAAATGGAAAACCTACAACAAAAGGGGCAATAAAAACTCAGCTCTCAGGGGCGGGATCCTGTCAGATCCAGAAGCCAGTCCAGGGAGATCACGTGAAGGGATCTGCCCTTGGCCCTGGTCCAGTGAGGCTGGGAAAAGGCTCCCACTTCTCCAGCCCAGCAGCCGCTGATGTAAATTAAGTCTCCCAGGACCCACCTCCTCCGGCCTGGTTTCTGGGAGGGGAATGTGAGGATGCTTGTGGAAATGATTTGCTTATCAGAGACCCAAAGTAGTTTGCAAAAAGAAGGTGCCTGACTGCCTTAGAGAAAGAGAGTGAAAAATGTTAAGTCTCTGCTACTAGGATTGGCTTTGTGTCATTTGGGTATTTCGTTCAAATGCTAATCAAAGTTCAGAAACACTAATCAGATCCCATTTGCCAGGCCAAGCCAGGCTTCCAGCTGAAAATTGTTTTTCATTGTCTACACAGGGACATTCTGCTCCCAAACAAAGGCACGGCTGAACACTGGTGATTGCGATCCTCCCCTAGCCAGGCTCCTGAAACACAGCCCTACCGCTGCCATCTTCCTGGTCCTTATGGCCTCCTCCTCCATGCCTGATGCCCTGGCTTGCTCATTGGCTCTGGGCACTGGGCACCTACACATGGGCCCATCGGCCACCCAGAGAGAGAGCTAGGCGTCCTGGGAAGAGCACGTGGTTAGACGTGCAAGCCCTGTGATCCTAGCACAGTTCCGCCTCTTCTTAGCTGCATGCATTTACATAAATTACTGGACGTGGAACAACAGACTGGTTCCAAATAGGAAAAGGAGTACGTCAAGGCTGTATATTGTCACCCTGCTTATTTAACTTCTATGCAGAGTACACCATGAGAAACACTGGGCTGGAAGAAGCACAAGCTGGAATCAAGATTGCCAGGAGAAATATCAATAACCTCAGATATGCAGATGATACCACCCTTATGGCAGA
>NW_011494944.1:927379-929804 GCF_000754665.1 Bison bison bison | reverse complement strand
TGGGCGGGATTGGGTGCAGGAGGAGAAGGGGACGACAGAGGATGAGATGGCTGGATGGCATCACTGATTCGATGGACCTGAGTCTGAGTGAATCTGGGAGTTGGTGATGGACAGGGAGGCCTGGTGTGCTGCGATTCATGGGGTCTCAAAGAGTCGGATATGAGTCAGTGACTGAACTGAACTGAACTGAACTCATTTATGTATTCTTTCATTCAATAATTATTATCAACCAAATCCAATAATTCTACCAGGTATAAAGATATCATTTATTTTACTAATTAAAATAATTTAAATGTGGTTCCCAAGCATTCCTAATAATATCTACTTAGTATTGATTTATCTGAAGAATTATATTAATTTTCAGCTTAAAATTCATCCTAGAATATTGGTATTTGGTAGGTAATTCAAAGAGGAAATTATTAAAATAATTTGATTCATGGAAAATCATATTTGTGTCAATAAAACCAGAGTAATTATTAATTATTTGCCTAATCACATTATATTCTAACTCAGCATTTTCTATATATCTGTGAATTGTTCTTCTTCACTGTACAGAAAATTTCTCCTGAAATATGATTTCAAATAACATATGGTACAATAGGGGTCATATATTTTCATGGAAAGAAAATGAATTTAGGTTCCAATATCAGATCCTGTTCCACATGAACTTCTCTCTATTACCTCAGCTTTCTAGTTAGTTAAACTAAGGAGAGAAGTCTACAATAGTTGTTATAGTTTTTTCATATCTAAACTTCTCTAGTAATTAAATATTTTAAGAATATTTAACTTAAATAGTATTCAAGTATTGAACATTCATTTGCTCCCCAATCTGTATTTCATTATATATTTGTAGGAAGTTTCAGAAATTTTAATCTTCAATAACCTTTCATCTTAGTCAATGAAATAAAAGCAATCATATTTGAAATGTATAATCACTGAAGCTTTTAAGATTCACTTATAACAAACTGAAATACTCATTCCTTTATTTAATCAGCAAACTTATTTAATAGGCCTTAATGTCACATGCAAATGTAAAGAAAATAATGCATATGTGAGTTAATAACTTGATAAATACTAGAGCAACACTCAACAATTGAATACTCAAAGCAAGCATGGACTCGGGAGCTGGAGAATAAGATAAATTTTCTAGATAATGGGACTGCTACTTCATAAATCCTTTAAATACTCCATTGAAGTATGTTTTTCATATGTGTTTTAATTATGTGGTACCCTGGTTTTCTGGAACCAGGCCAAATGATTACATTCACAAGTATAAAGTATCTATACAGGTTTTAAAGTGCTTTTCTTCAAAAAAAACTTACTTTGTTTTTTATGATTCACTTTTCATATGAAAAACCATAGTAATCCACATCTCATCAGCAGTTAAAATGTCTTGGTTATGATATATGATTACCTTATATTATAGTCAAAAAACCTTAAGGTAGAGGTAACAACATCATAGTCATTTCTGTGACGAGGAATCTGAGATGTTGAAGAGACAAATCCCTTGTTCAAAGTGATGTGATTAGCAGGAGATAGAACCAAGAATCCACCACCTCTGTCATGTGCTTAGCAACCATGTTACATTGCTTACAGGAAGGCAATTATTTGTAAGAAATAATACATGTCAATATGAGTTGTAATTTTTACTATCACAGAATTTTAAAGCATTATTTACAGTTGAGGCAGCAGAGACTCAGAAGATTGAGGATCTCAATAAACACTTCTGTTGGGGCTAATACTGGTTCTTACACTTTTTTTTTTTTTTTTGAGCTTTATAGATACATGTTTTTTTTTTTTTTCCCTTGTTAATTTTCTGTTTAGTTGATCTATCCATAAGTGTGAGTGGGGTATTAAAGTCTCCCACTATTATTGTGTTATTGTTAATTTCTCCTTTCATACTTGTTAGGATTTGTCTTACATACTGCGGTGCTCCCATGTTGGGTGGATATATATTTATAATTGTTATATCTTCTTCTTGGATTGATCCTTTGATCATTATGTAGTGACCTTCTTTGTCTCTTTTCACAGCCTTTGTTTTAAAGTCTAATTTATCTGATACGAGTATTGTATCCTGCTTTCTTTTGGTCCCAATTTGCATGGAAAATCTTTTTCCAGCCCTTCACTTTCAGTCTGTACGTGTCCCCTGTTTTGAGGTGGGTCTCTTGTAGACAACATATGTAGGGGTCTTGTTTTTGTATCCATTCAGCCAGTCTTTGTCTTTTGGTTGGGGCATTCAACCCATTTACGTTTAAGGTAATTACTGAGAAGTATGATCCCGTTGCCATTTACTTTATTGTTTTGGGTTCAAGTTTATACACTGTTTTTGTGTTTCCTGTCTAGAGAATATCCTTTAGTATTTGTTGGAGAGCTGGTTTGGTGGTGCAGAAATCTCTCAGCTTTTGCTTGTCTGAAAAGCTTTCAA
>NW_011494944.1:926046-927279 GCF_000754665.1 Bison bison bison | reverse complement strand
GATTGTCCTCATTTCTTTTAATTCGTTTTTCTTTTATCCTCTCTGATTCATTTATTTCTATCATTCTATCTTCTAATTCACTAATCCTATCTTCTGCCTCTGTTATTCTACTATTTGTTGCCTCCAGAGTGTTTTTAATTTCATTTATTGCATTATTCATTATATATTGACTCTTTTTTATTTCTTCTAGGTCCTTGTTAAACCTTTCTTGCATCTTCTCAATCCTTGTCTCCAGGCTATTTATCTGTGATTCCATTTTAATTTCAAGATTTTGGATCAATTTCACTATCATTATTTGGAATTCTTTATCAGGTAGATTCCCTATATCTTCCTCTTTTGTTTGGTTTGGTGGGCATTTATCCTGTTCCTTTATCTGCTGGGTATTCCTCTGTCTCTTCATCTTGTTTAAATTGCTGAGTTTGGGAGTCCTTTCTGTATTCTGGCAGTTTGTGGAGTTCTCTTTATTGTGGCGTTTCCTCGCTGTATGTGGGTATGTAGAGGTGGCTTGTCAAGGTTTCCTGGTTAGGGAAGCTTGTGTCGGTGTTCTGGTGGGTGGAGCTGTATTTCTTCTCTTTGTTCAGTCGCGCTATGGGGAGGGAGGGAGGGATGCTGCGAACAAATGACACTAGCGTGCGCTCGCAGTGCCTCAGCCACACTGGGTCTGCCCCCGCTCACGGTGCGTGTAGCCTCCCTGCCCACACTGCTCAGGCTCTAGGTTGTTCCACCGGGAACAATCCAAGGCTGGCCCTGGGTTGCATGCACCTCCCAGGTCCAAGCCGCTCAGGTTCAGGCACTCAGGTAGTCCTCAGAGGCGCAGACTCAGTTGGGGCTGCGTTTTGTGCTCTTCCCAGGTCCGAGCAGCTCAGGTAATGAGGTGTTTGGCGAGGGCCAATGCTGCGAATTATCGCCTCCCCGCCACTTGGTTATCTGGGTGTAAAACCGATGCACCTTCTCAGGCAGATGTTGACCGTCCAGACCCCCAATAAGTTTTAGTTAGCAAAGAAGCCAGTTTTATAGATAATGTCTCTCTGGGGCTGCGATTGCCCCCTTCCAGCTCTGGCTGCCTGTCACCGGAGGGGGAAGGTTTGCAGCCGGCTACCTCTGTTTAGTCCTTTGTTCCGTGTGCGGGCTGGCGGTGTCTTAGGTTAGGGCTGGCTTTTCGCATGGTAGATATCCCACAGTCTGGTTTGCTAGCCCAAATTATTTCGCTCAGATAGTGCTCAGGGTATTCAG
>NW_011494944.1:908795-925946 GCF_000754665.1 Bison bison bison | reverse complement strand
CTGGAGGAGTTACCGTAGGGCTCGCAATCTGCGAGTTTTAATTGTTTATTTATTTTTTCTCCCTGTTATGTTGTCCTCTGTGCTTCCAAAGCTCGGCACAGATTCGGCAGTGAGAAGGTTTCCTGGTGTTTGGAAACTTCTCTTTTTAAGGCTCCCTTCCCAGGACGGAACTCCGTCCCTCCCTCTTTTGTCTCTTTTATTGTCTTTAATATTTTTTCCTACCTCCTTTCGAGGAGTTCGGTTGCTTTTCTGGGTGCCTGATGTCCTCTGCCGGCATTCAGAAGTTGTTTTGTGGAATTTACTCGATGTTTAAATGCTCTTTTGATGAATTTGTGGGGGAGAAAGTGTTTTCCCCGTCCTACTCCTCCGCCATCTTGGCGCCTTCCCCCCTTACACATTTTTATTATAAATTCACTGCTATGCTTAGTGTACCAATTTATCTTCATTACATCTCACAAAAAAATGTAGGGCTTTAAGACCTCACTTAAATAATCTACCAATATTCTATATTCTTCTGCATAATCCACTGGGTGGTGTTCTTCACAAGATAGATATTTGCCTCTGGAAATTACTCTCAAATGTGCCCACCTACCTCTGTTCCATTAACCAAACCAGCTCCCAAGCAAAGTTCTGTTGGGGACTAGAGAACTACTTTACAAATAAAAAAGTTCTTTCAGATTCATATTCTACAAATATATCTATTTTAATTAAAATGTTTGTCTTTCCATCCTTGAACTTAGCATGCAGTGACTGAAATATCAAGTTGGTCCACTGAGATAGATTCTGTAAGACCCTTTGTGGTATAAATGGAAATCACAATTGCTTAATTGAGAGCTCAGGTCTTTGTGGCTGAGGTAAACCTGCAAGTACTAGCAGGATTTCTCATCCAAAGATCACTTCTATGAGAACTGTTTTATTCTCTGCTGTATAATCAAATCACCAGTGCCTAGAACAGTGCTTGCCACAGAGCAGGTACATATAAGTATTTGTGGAATGAATGAGTAAGTGATGTATTTTAAACATTGTCCATCACTTTTATCATCCATTTCTTCATTAAAAAACAACAAAAAAAGTAGTATAAATACCAAATGGTGTACATTTACCTGTCCTATGGAAGTTTCTGTTATAAGTCTTTATATACAAAACTGAGGTTCTTAAATTATCTTTAATAAGAGATAAATAATGAGCTATCCATTTCCTAAAATAACCATAGCAGGGTCAGCACCTCATATTAGCTTTCCAGTTTTGGAATTTTAGACACAGTTGCTGATGACAGAAAATGGGTCTGCTTGCTTGAGTCAGTAGATTCCTACAGTTTCAGGAGGCTCTTGTATAAACTTTCTATATGAAGAACTAGGAAACCAGGGTGAATAATAGGTTTGCTGATTACTACTTTGATTTCATGATGAAATTATTTTCTATAAAAATCCTGTTAGATTCTATTCCTAGATTAGTTTTAGATAATCTTGCAAAAAGTAATTATTAGGGTAACCAAGAACATTGAAAAAGGATTCACAGAAGCAGAGATATGATTTAATTTCTATTTAATACAAGTTTGGTTAATTTTTACATTTCTATTGCAATTTTCTTCTCTAAGTTCTAAGCAATTCTGGCCTTTTATTTTATGTGCTCGGTCACTCAGTCATGTCCGACTCTTTGCAGCCCTATGGACTGTAACCCACTAGGCTCCTCTGCCCATGGAACTTTCCAGGCAAAAATGCTGTATGTATACTGATTTGAGTCTCAGATGAACTATTTCTATACAGCAGAAGATATGACTGCTGTCGGTTCTATATCTAGATATCCTTTATGGGCTCCCTACAATAAAGTCATCTCTCAGTATTGGTTGGGGGTTGCTTCCAGGACTTTCTCAGAAACTAAAATCTGCAGACACTCAAATTTCTTAGATAAAATGGCACAGTACAGTTGGCCCAATCTGTCCATGGAAACCTATGGCTACTGTAAATAAAACCTTTCAAAAGATGAAGCTGTTCTTGAAAACACATATATTAATAATCATCTATTGGTACACAACAAATTACTCCAAAATTCAGTGGTATAAAACAGCAAACACTTATCTTGAAATTTCTGTGGATTGGAAATCTGGAAGCATACTTCAGGTACCTCTGGTTCAGGTCTCTCACAAGGCTGTAATATAGGTATCACCAGAGATTGAAGTCATCCCAAGCTTGGGTTGTAGAGGAGATACTTTCAGGCTCACTCATATGGCTTCTAGCAGACTCTTCACCCTTATTTACTTACGTTTTGGTCTCAGACCTGATACATAGGTCTCCCCATAGGATTATGCACAACATGATAGCTTGTTTTCTCCCAAGTGATGGTGGGGTGAGGTGGAGGGGAGACACAAAGAGGGAAACTGAGACAAATATTAATCCTTTTGTTACTTGATTTTGGAAGTGGCATATCATGACTTCTACCCTATTCTAGTCATTAGAAGCCATTTGGTAAATTCTGAGCAGAAGATGATACATCATTGGTAGACATCTTTGAGATTGCTTAACACATGTGATATAAGATATAAAATAGTTTGGCATGGACCAGACTATAAGTTCATCCTTTATGCCTTGAGTGGAGACAGATCTACATGAAGCACATGGAATAGGTTCTTCACCAAAAAGATGGTGCTTTTACCAAAAGAGGGAGGGAATTCCTGGAGAGGCAAAAGCAACTAGTATTCAATTTTCAAGACACTGAGCTCATGGACTATCTTGCTGAGGGGAAGTGTTTGAGATACCTGGACAATTGGAGGAAAAAAAATTGTGTTGAATGATCTTGATTTTTACTTTATCGTTTAGCTAATCACATTTCATTTGTGTGTGTGGCTGCTGTATTTGAAAGAAAACAATGATGCTACAAAAACTGTATAATATAAGACCAATATCATGGTGGAAGTAGAATAAATTGCAATAGGAATCAAGTGAAGGCAACTGAGTTAGGGGATAACTGCAGGGATCTAAGTATGAGAACATAAATGCCTGTTAAGTCTTACTGACTTTGAAGTAAAACTTTAAATACACACCCAAGAAACTGTGAAGGAAGGATTGACATAACTTGTTAAAGTTTGATGAAAGAGAGTTGAAATGTACTGGAAGAGGGACTCCAAGGAAAATGATCCATCAGAACCAAGTGTTCATTATTGAAGCATAAAGGATTTAATATTTTTCTCATTATTTCTCTCCTGAGTCTGAATATTTCACAATAAAAGAAGGTTCTGTATTTTCATAAATTTAAGTTTTACTTTCAGGGTATTATTAGAGGATAGTTCTAATATCTGAGGCTACCATTTTATTTCAGGTTCCATTAATTAAGTGAGCTCTGAAAGAGTACCTGTAGAAAAGACATTCAATTTGACATTCAAAATGACATCACTCGATCTAGGGGTTAGATCAAGAGTTTTGGGTTGGTTCCAGTCAAAATTAACAAATATGCTAAGTAAAGAAAGGAGGACATAATGTATGAACTGACCCCCACAAGAGTCAATACGATCAATGCAAAAGCTGGTAAAATTTCACCTATTTTCCCAGAAAGATGACAAAGTATCTATTCTGAGGACTCTAGGTTAAATGAAAGGAGAGTTAAAAGCTCAGAAGACTCAAAATTAATGGCATGCATTTAGAATGAATTTAGGCTTCACTTAAAAAAAAAATCGTGTGGTTCTGGAATATGCAAACTCAGAAAATAATTTAAAAATTATCTAAACCTATGATATCTCAGTGCACTTGACAAAGCAAAAGAAAACTTCACTGATGTGGGGAAACCTTTAATAACAAGACCTTAAGTTTATGACTACCTGATTCTTATGTTCTAGCAAGGGCAGGGAGCTACTTGACTTATAAACTACTAGCCAAAACTGAAAGAATAGAGAGTTGAAAGCTCAATTATTAAACTGTAATAAATATCAAGTAGACAGAGACTCTTCATTCAACTCATGCTCAAAAAAGTGCTTTATACATTAGCTGCATGTGTGATACGCATCAGACACTCAGTTGTATTCGACTCTTATGTAATCCCTTGAACCACAGCTTTCCAGGCTCCTCTCTCCATGGGATTTCCCAGGCAGTAATAATGGGTGGGTTGCCACTTCCTTCTCCAGGGGATCTTCCCCACCCAGGATCAAACCTATGTCTTCTTCATTGGCAGGCAGATCCTTTAAAACAGAGCCACCTGTGAGAAGTCCTTTATACCTTAGCTATCTTCTCGTATATCAGGAATAAAATGGACGTGGGCATTTTGACAGTCATCTATTTGGGCTACAGGGGTGCCCAAACTACCAACAATTCTGTACAAAATACTTTCAATTAATTAATTTTGGGCTGTCCATATTTTAGAAGTTTTATCTATAAGGTATTTGTCAATACATGAGTGGACTATGGTCAGATTTCCTGCTTCCTTTTACTGTGTAATAATTTGGACAATAATGGAGAGACAGGTTTGAGGCTTCCACTTCTTTGGCAGTGTAATGTGCTTGATTGCTTTCTTGAGTGGCAATCACAAATTGCTCAAAAAGGGCAATGCAAAACCAACTTTACAATTTTAATGACTGAGGTCAGTTTGACATTGGAAGACAGTGGGCTTGTTGATGGTGCTTCTGCATACCTTTGCATGATTTTAAATGATAAATAAGTTTTCAAGCAAACAAAATAAAGTCGAGCAAAAATAAAATTATCTGCTTGACTGAAAAAGATGATGAAGGTTTAAATTTTAATTATTCTAGAGATTATCTGAAGTTTGTTTTAATTGAGATGAAATCATAGAGATAAAAACAAAATAACATTAGAAAATACCTCAGCATTATGAAAGTATAGGAGGCTTGAGGTCATTTCATGTTTCATTTCCATTGAATCTCCTCAGTTCTGGAAACCATCTCCATATTATTGTACCTTTAAAATGGGAGCTTTATAAATAAACATTTAAACTAGACCTCTCTCTGTCAATATTCCCCTACTACCCTCTGTCTCTACCTAGATACCCGCTTTCCGTTAAATATTTTGCTGATATAACACATACTACACCAATGCACATGATTTCTCAGTACTAATACTTCTGATAGTTTCAGTCCTTTCCTTTGAAGTGTTCAGTGTCTCAATAGATTGGTCAATCATCTGCAAAATGATATTCGTTCTGTTTGAGGCCTTCGTCTGCTAGAAATTATCCAAGAAACTGAGTTAAAATTTTAAATACATAGTGTCTCACACTATTATGAAACAACCCCACAATACTTTAATCAATTTACAATTTACCAAAAAATGAAATTAAGATAACAGAACAATGAGTCTACAACTGAACTAAGTTCTATTTGATCACTATCAGTTACTTCTGGTCATTTCTCTCTTTCTACCCACACTAACCAGAGGACATGGGATCTTTGCAGAGGAAGAGAGCCAGAGAATGTTTGTTTACCTGAAATCCTGCTGTGTGATTTACCATAAATTTAATTGTTTTGTTGTGTGTGTGTGTGTGTGTGTTTTGCCTTTAATAAGCCAAAGTTGCAGTGCAAAAAGTATGAGCTAAAAATCCTACCTAAACAAGTAAGAAAGAACATTCTCAACATTAGGGAGACAGGGATTTATTCATACAAACAGAGCTGACCTGCTCACTTGCATTACAAAGCAGCTGTATTAAATTGCACTTCCCTAATGTTTGCACTGAATTACAACTACAAATATTTGGATTCCAGTTCCACCTCTTATAAATTAGCTTGGGTTAAGTCACTTAATCACTCTAGTAACTGACGCAATGTACACATTTAATCTGTAAGTAGGAGGTTGTGAATGCGTTCTATAATTTGTCATAGCTCAGGAAAAGAATATTTCAAGATTTAAAAAACAAATAATCTAAAATAACTGATATTCAAACCAATATCTCTCCAGTTTCTAAGTCCTTTTATTTTCAAAAAGTTAGATGGTCACAATCATATAACCTTCATAGATATGCAGTACAGAAATGCTATCAAGATTGACTCCCAGTTTCTACCCAACTGCTGTTGTCAAATGTAGGCTTGCTCTATTAGCTGGGCAGGAGTTGTTTTGTTAGTTAAGGAACAGTCAAATATTACTCCTACATTCCATTTTTCTTCTGCCTCCCCTATTCAGAAGTATGCGACGGGAATGGATGAAATGAGATATTCTTGGAATGTCTGTCTTGGAAGTACTAGCCAGCCATAAGACTTAGAATTATCATTACTGATATATAAATGCAATATGTATTAGCTGATAGAGTCAAAAAGAATATATGAAAATTCCATAGACAGAGAAGACTGGCAGGCTACAATCCATGAAGTGGCAAAGAACCAGACACAAGAACACACACACACACACGTAATGAAAACAAACAAAAATACATATTCAGATAGGGCCAAATAGTAGTGTTTCTAGACAGATTTGAATTTAAAGTTGGATCCCTAAACTTTAGGCTGACTAGTTGTGACTCTGGTTATTTCATTATCTTTGCAGTTAAGGTGCCCAGCATTATGAATTTCAGTTCCCACCATCACAACATTATAGGGTTTTACTTTATTTTTTTGAGATGTACAAACTTTTTTTTTGAGGGATATGTTTGATTTAAATCTTACCAAGGATGCCTTTATTTATTTACCTAAATTAAAAAAAAAAAAAGATGACACTTACTGAAAACATGCAATGCTTTGTAGAATTAGAATATTTTGTTTCATTAAAGAGCTCTGTTTAGGTTTTGTTCTCTGGCTCTCACTTTCCTTTTACTGCCTCTATTCTTGACTCAAGCACACCTACAGCTCTCTAAGCAACAACAGTTTAAAACCTTTCGGGATAAGTATCAGTCAAGGCATGGTCTGGTATACCACACACCTCAAAATTACCTAGCAAACTTCTTGTAATTTTGATTTCCTACAACTGCTGATACAAAAACTATAGGCAGAGACAAGAGAATGTTTACTCTAAACATGTTATCCACTATATCTATTGCAAGTAAAGTTGATAACAACTACTCATTAGGGGAAAAAAATTCTGATTTAATGAAACATTTTTTCTGTGTTTACATTTTTCATGCTGTGATTTTTTACCTATGGAACTTCACTTTTCAACACTAGAAACATTCCCTACCCTCACTTCTGCATCACATTGTAATGCTGAAGAATGCAAGGATTCTTCAATATATTCAAATCAATCAATATGATACACCATATTAACAAATTGAAAGATAAAAACATATGATAATCTCAATAGATGCAAAAAACCTTTGACGAAATTCAACACCAATTTATGATTAAAACTCTTCAAAAAATGGTCATAGAAGGAACCTACTCAACACAGTAAAGGCCGTATGTTATAAGCCTACAGCAAACATTATTCTCAGTGGTGAAAACCTGAAAGTATTCCCCCAAGATTCAACCCCAAGACAAGGGTGTCCACTTTTACCACTATTATTCAACATAATTTGGGAAGTCCTAGCTATGGCAATCAGAGAAGAAAAAGAAATAAAAGGAATCCAGATCAGAAAAAAAAGTAAAGCTCTCACTGATTGCAGTGACATGATACTGCATATAAAATACCCTAAAGAATACATCAGAAAATTACTAGAGCTGATCAGTGAATTTAGCAAAGTTGTTGGATACAAAATCGATACACAGAAATCACTTGCATTTCTATACACTAACAATGAAAAATCAGAAAGAGAAATTAAGGAATCAATCCATTCACCATTGGAACAAAAAGAATTAAATATATAGAAATAAACTTATCTAAGGAGACAAAAGAACTGTATACAGAAAATTATAAGATACTAATGAAAGAAATCAAAGATGATATAAACAGATGGAAAGATATTCCATGTTCCTTGGTAGGAAGAATCAAACTGTGAAAATGACTATACCACCAAGTACAATCTATAGATTTAATGTGATCCCTATCAAATTACCAATGACATTTTTCACAGAACTAGAACAAATAATTTCACAGTTCATATGGAAACACACAAGACCCCAAATAGCCAAAGCAGTCTTGGTAAAGAAGAATGGAGCTGGAGGGATCAATCTTTCTAACTTCAGATTATACTACAAAGCTACAGTCATCAGGACAGTATGGTACTGGCACAAAAACAGAAATATAGACCAATGGAATAAGATATAAAACCCAGAAATAAACCCATACACCTATGGGTAATTTATTTTTGACAAAGGAGGCAAGAATATATAATGGGGCAAACACAGCCTCTTCAGTAAATGGTGCTGGAAAACTGGACAGCTATATGCAAAAGAATGAAATTAGAACACTTTCTAACACCAGACACAAGGATAAACTCAAAATGGATTCAGTCCAGTTCAGTCACTCAGTCGTGTCTGACTCTTTGTGACCCCATGAATCGCAGAACGCCAAGCTCCCTGTCCATCACCAACTCCCAGAGTTTACCCAAACTCATATCCATTGAGTCAGTGATTCCATCCAGCCATCTCATCTTCTGTTGTCCCCTTCTCCTCCTGCCCCCAATGCCGGAGCCCAGCTCCAGCAGCCAGGATTCAACCTGAAGAGATGGACGGTGTTGGCGATGATAATGTAGCCTCTGACTCATAGTATGGAGCTGCATCGGTGGACGATGATGTAGTCTCTGACTTATAGTACGGGACTACATCCGGTGGACAATGATGTAGCCTCTGACTCATAGTACGGGACTACATGTTTATTTCAAGTTTTATACTTTGACAAAAGCATTAGGTCAGAGGTTTGACATTTTTAGTTTCCCCCACCCAGATTTACTGTACTTAACTTGTGATTTGGAGAAGGCAATGGCACCCCACTCCAGTACTCTTGCCTGGAAAATCCCATGGACGGAGGAGCCTGGTGGGCTGCAGTCCATGGGGTCGCTAAGAGTCAGACACGACTGAGCGACTTCACTTTCACTTTTCACTTTCATGCATTGGAGAAGGAAATGGCAACCCACTCCAGTGTTCTTGCCTGGAGAATCCCAGGGACGGCAGAGCCTGGTGGGCTGCCATCTATGGGGTCAAACAGAGTCGGACACGACTGAAGTGACTTAGCAGCAGCAGCAACAGCAGCAGCAACTTGTGATTACATTGTAACTCATGCTACATTCCTCAGTTTATTTCTTATCTTTGTAAATCCTGTTTTCCCCTAGCATCTTAAGATCATTATCTCCTAAAAAGGCTTCTAGCTATTCTTAATTAATCCTAAGCCCTAAACTCAGCAAACTTCTTTTGGCATAAACATTCCCTTCACAAACAGGTCTCAGATAATAATCTTTCCCATGGCCTCAAGCTGCAGCCTACATGCTCATCCTGGGCCATTCTTTGTAAAGATCCTTGGACAAATGTCAATGGTTATTTTATAGACTATTTTCTGGGCACAACTATAGAAGGCTTTGTGCTTTCTCGTGCTTCTCTCAAGCACCTTAACATTCTTTCCAGCCAACTCAACTGAAGAAAGGAAAGAAAAAGTCAGAATCACAAGGCCTAACTCCTTCATCCCAGGACCGTGCCTGCGAGATGAGGAGATGGGGTTGGGGCCTTGCCTCCATTTTGTCAGTAATGCCTAACACGGCTCCTGACACTCCCAGCATCAGGGTCTTTTCCAGTGAGTCAACTCTTCTCATCAGGTGGCCAAAGTATTGGAGTTTCAGCTTTAGCATCAGTCCTTCCAATGAACACCAGAACTGATCTCCTTCAGAATGGACTGGCTGGATCTCCTTGCAGTCCAAGGGACTCTCAAGAGTCTTCTCCAACACCACAGTTCAAAAGCATCAATTCTTCAGTGCTCAGCCTTCTTCACAGTCCAACTCTCACATCCATACATGACCACAGAGAAATGCAAATCAAAATTACAATGAGATATCACTTCATACCAGTTAGAATGGCCCTCATCAAAAAGTCTACAAACAATAAATGCAGGAGAGGGTGTGGATAAAAGGGAATGCTCTTGCACTGTTGATGGGAATGTGGATTGATATAGTCACTATGGAAGACCATATGGAGATTCCTTAAAAAACCAGGAATAAAACCACCATATGCACCAGCAATCCCACTCCTAGGCTTATACCCTGGAGAAAATTAAAATTGAAAGAGACACATGTATCCCATTGTTCTTTGCAACACTATTTACAACAGCTAGAACATGGAAGCAACCTATATGTCCATCAGCAGACAAATGGATAAAGAAAAAGCGGTACATATACACAATGGAACATTAATGCAGGCATAAAAAGGAACACATCTGAGTCAGTTCTAATGAGGTGGATGAACCTAAAACCTATTATAGAGAGTGAAGTGAGTCAGAAAGAGAAAGATAAATACCGTATTCTAACACATATATATGGAATCTAGAAAAATGGTACTGAAAAATTTAATTACAGGGCAACAATGGAGAAACAGAGAATAGACATATGGACATGGGGAGAGGTGGGGAGGGGGTGAGATGTATGGAAAGAGTAACATGGAAACTTACATTACCATATGTAAAATAAATAGCCAACAGGAATTTGTTGAATTGCTCAGGAAACTCAAACAGGGGCTCTGTATCAACCTAGAGGGGTGGGATGGGGAGGGAAATGGGAGGGAGTTTCAAAAGGGAGAGGATATATGTAAACCTATGGCTGGTTCATGTTGGGTTTGACAGAAAACAGCAAAATTATGTAAAGCAATTATCCTTCAATAAAAATAAATTAATTAAAAACAATAGATGCAGCCTATTGAAAACATGCAATGCTTTGCAGTGTGAATGTTTTGTCCCATTAAAGAGCACCGTATAGGATTCTTTCTCTGGTTCTCACTCTTTTTACTGTCTCTGTTCTTGACTCAAGCACACCTGCAGCTCTCCAAGCAACAACAGTTTGGAGCTTATATGAGAATTACCCATCACTAGCTCCACTGGGTAGTTCATTTTTGTGAGAAGCAGCATCAAAAAGCTTTCAGATAAGTATCAGTCAAGGCATGGTCTGGTATACCACATACCTCAAAATTACTAGGAAACTTCTTATAATTTTGATTTCCTATAACTACTGATACAGAACCTATGGGCAGAGGCAAGAGAATGTTTATTCTAAACATGTTACCCACAATCTCTCTTGCAAGTAAAAAAAGTGAAAAATGGAATCGCTCAGTCATGTCTGACTCTTTGAGACCCCATGGACTGTAGCCTACCAGGCTTCTCCATCCATGGGATTTTTCAGGCAAGGGTACTGGAGTGGGTTGCCGTTTCCTTCTCCAGAGGATATTCCCAATCCAGGAATTGAACCCGGGTCTCCTGCATTGCAGACAGACGCTTTACCCACTGAGCCACCAGGCAAGTAAAGTTGATAACAACTACTCACTAGGGGAAAATTTTTCTGATTTAACAAAACATTTTTTCTGTGTTTACATTGTTCATGCTGTAATTTTTACCTACCGGACTTCAGTTTTGAACACTAGAAACATTCCCTATCCTGACCTCTGCACCACTTTATAATGCTCACTAATTTTCTAGGATATTAGACACTTAAATGTTTCAGGTCAAGGAAATATTTTAAACAACTGGATTATTTTGCCAGAAATTGCATTAAATTAAAAGTTAAGGAATGTTGTTAGGAAAAAATTCCTTGGTAGAAAGAAAAATATACAAGTAAGATCTAAAAGAAAAGAGTACAACTCTATAATGTTAAATGGAATTTGGAAATAGCAGCTATGTACTCATTGTTATTTATTTATTTTAAAATGCATATTTCATAACTTTGGCTGCAAAAAAAAAAAATTACTGGGAAGCAATTGCCAGTAATGATCTTTAAGCATGTATATACACATATTTTGGAGGAGGAAATGGCAACCCATTCCAGTACTCTTGCCTGGAAAATCCCATGGATGGAGGAGCCTGGTAGGCTACAATCCATGGGGTCACACAGAGTCGGACATGACTGAAGTGCCTTAGCAGCAGCAGCTGCAGCATACACATATTTGTCTTTAAATTTCTTTTCAAATGAAAAGACTAGAGCTCCTTGGAAAAAATTGCTGAATTTAGATCAGAGGCAGGAAACATAATAAGGACTTGGAGCATAATTTTTGTGACAGAAAACAAAGAAATAAACAAAAAAAAATACCAAAGACTAATTATTTTAACAAAAATTCATGAAGTAGGTCCGTAAAGGATCCTATAGGGTAAAGATATGATAATTTCAGCAACAAAAACAAAACAGTGTCTGCAACTGATTGAGACATATATATTATCTGAAAGTCCATGATTTCATAACTATTTTTCAAAAAAGACAAAGCAAGAAAACAATTTGTCACTATAAAAAATAGCTGCTTCACTAAATACCAGCTTTGAAAATGGATAAACTAAAGCCATGAAGTCTTTACTTTGATTTGCCTGATCCAACTGTCTGTCAGGATAACTTGAAAACCATGATTGAGTAAATAGGTTTTTACTACAATATACTTCTGAATTTTAAAATGTAGGTAAATAATTATATCAGAAAATTGCCTTTTTTATGCTCCCTAAGGAAATAATAACTATCAACAGATGCTAGAACAATTAACTTGAAAACTTGTTTGGGGACTGTACACTCACATGATACCAAAGCATTGCTATCCTAATTATCTGTTCATTATAAGGGAAAAAAGATAAATTTACACTGGAGGGATAAAACTATCACCATCTGAACCAAATGATCAGTCACTCAAGGTGGAATTTCTAGCATTCTGTGCTTCATAAAGTGAAATAGGCTACAACTACCTATTTTTATGCTCTTGAAAAAATGCTAAATGATATTTCCTGAAGCCTTTGCATCTAATTTTTAATTCACAGGCTATGCAAAAAATATAAGAACAAGCGAAATAATACCACAAAGAAGCAATCAGATTTCCAGAATTCTGAACATTTTAAAGGAAAACAGATGTTCTTTCTCCAACAACTCAAGGTTTTATATTAAAAAAAATAATTCATAAGTGATAACTCTCTTGAAAATAAAACTATTTTGATATTGATTCAATCAGCCTATGATAAAAATACTATTTTGCTTTAGTTATCAAGGAAATTTGAATGTGTATTGAGTACTAGATGAAAATAAGAGAATTTTAAATTCTGCTATATTAAAAAAAACTTTTCTTTTAAGAGATGTATGTGCACTATTATTTCACAACTGCATAACTGATTCCAATAATTCAATACATTAAAAATAAAAGAAGCAAATATGACAAATGTTGAAATTTGTTAAACATTAATGATAGGTTTTATCAGATTGACTAAATCTCTATGATATATATATATATATATATATATAGAGAGAGAGAGAGGTTATATACATACAATTATGCATACAGAATATATAAAAATTTGTGTATAAAAGTTATATATGAATTACATATATTTTGTATTTATATATATATTTATATGATTCATATATATATGTGAATTTTTCACACAAATATTTTAAAAGATTTAATTTTATGGCATCTTTAGTATTTTCTTACTTACTACACTTCAGATTAACTTTGACCTCCAAATTGCTACTACCTAACTTGTAAACCCAGCATTGTTGATCTGTGATCCAGGTTTCATTCATTTCTCTACACTTTTGTGGGTCTGGCCGGTCAATTATCTTAACTTCATACATTCTGTACTCTACTTTCTATAATTCACAATAAATTAGTAGTACCTGGCAAAATTATCACAAGCTCCCCATTGACACAGACATAACTATATTGTCTTAGTCTGTCAGGCTGCTCTAACAAAATACCACTGCCAGGCTAAATTATAAACAACAGACATTCAATGATCACAATTCTGGAGACCAGAAATCCAAGATCAAGACTCCAGCATGGTTGCTTTATAGTGAGGGGTCTCTTTCTGTTTCATAGCTAGTGCCTTCTCACTGTATCCTCAGATAGTAGAAGAAGCCAGGAAGCTCTGTGTGGCCTCCTTTATAAGAGCATTAGTCACCTTCATGATGGCTCATGATCTAAGCACCTCTTCAAGGTCTCACATCCTAATACCACTCATACGCCACAAGGTTTTCAATGTATGAATTTTGGGGAGTCAGTGAACATATAGACCATAGTGACTGGTGAAACAACACTAAAAAAGAAGAAAGTCTCATAAAAGAACAGACTGCAATCTAAGTATTTATTCAAGGAAACATACTAAAACGAGTCTCTAGCATTTGAAGCATGAGCTACTCTCTCCCTCTTGCACACCTCCTTGAGCCAAATAAGATGGAAACTCAGCTCCAGATTGGTGCACACAACACACAAACCATTCTACCACCTCCAAGTTGAAAGTTATGGCATATTCTAACAGGGTGTGTGACCGTAACTGTCATCCTCCTTACCCAGTTAACTGTTATAGAGGCTAAATTCCAAGTGAGTTTGGCCAAGAGGTTGGACCTCCATTCCTTCAAGCAGACTCTGCACTCAGAATTGGGGGCTCTACCACAGGTTCAAGACACTGAAAATACTGGTGACAAATTGCTTCTGACCAAGCTCATTCTTAGAACATATGTTACATTCTTCTCTTTGTAAGGGTGAAAGTAACTTTGTTGTTGTTTAGTCACTAAGTCCTGTCCCATCATTTTGTGACTCCTCTGCCCATGGGATTTTCAAGGCAAGAGTACAGGAGTGGGTTGCCGTATCCTTCTCCAGGGGATCTTCCCGACCCAGGGAGCCAACCTGTGTCTCCTGAATTGCAGGTGGATTCTTTACTCATTGATCCATCAGGGAAGCTCAAAAGGAAATTGAACAAACCCCGAAAACAGATTGTCACACCTACTCAGAGCTTTGCGTCTAAAGCAACAGTACCACTCAGAAACAAGCCGATATCCTAGCATCAGATCCAGAGCAAACCTCAGAACTTTTCCCAGGGAATGAGACAGGCCTAACAGAGCCCTCCTAAATTTGAAACAAAATGTGAGAATGTTCAAGCTTTAAGGGTGTCATCAAAAACAAAGGTTTTAGTGGAAAGCAATGAAGAGAATTTTCCACAGTTTATTGTGATCCACACAGTCAAAGGCTTTGGCATAGTCAATAAAGCAGAAATATCTTTCAATAAAGGAAATATCTTTCCTTTTCCTCCTTTGCTTTTTGCTTTTGTTCTTTCCACAGCTATTTGTAAGGCCTCCCCAGACAGCCATTTTGCTTTTTTGCATTTCTTTTCCATGGGGATGGTCTTGATCCCTGTCTCCTTACAATGTCACAAACCTCCATCTGTAGTTCATCAGGCACTATATCTATCAGATCTAGTCCCTTAAATTTATTTGTCACTTCCATTGTATAATCATAAGGGATTTGATTTAGGTCACATCTGAAAGGTCTAGTAGTTTTCCCTACTTTCTTCAATTTAAGTCTGAATTTGGCAATAAGGAGCTTATGATCTGAGCCACAGTCAGCTCCTGGTCTTGTTTTTGCTGACTGTATAGAGCTTCTCCATCTTTGCCTGCCAAGAATATAATCAATCTGATTTCAGTGTTGATCATCTGGTGATGTCCATGTATAGAGTCTTCTCTAGTATTGCTGGAAGAAGGTATTTGCTATGACCAGTGTGTTCTCTTGGCAAAACTCTATTAGTCTTTGCCCTGCTTCATTCCATATTCCAAGGCCAAATTTGCCTGTTACTCCAGGTGTTTCTTGACTTCGTACTTTTGCATTCCAGTCCCCTATAATGAAAAGGACATCTTTTTTGAGTGTTATTTCTAAAAGGTCTTGTAGGTTTTCATAGAACCTTTCAACTTCAGCTTCTTCAGTGTTACTGGTTGGGGCATAGACTTGGATTACTGTTTTATTGAATGGTTTGCCTTGGAAATGAACAGAGATCATTCTGTTGTTTTTGATATTGCATCCAAGTACTGCATTTTGGACTCTTTTGTTGACCATGTTAGAACTGGACATGGAACAACAGACTGGTTCCAAATAGGAAAAGGAGTACACCAAAGGTGTATACTGTCACCCTGCTTATTTAACTTATATGCAGAGTACATCATGAGAAACACTGGGCTGGAAGAAGCACAAGCTGGAATCAAGATTGCCAGGAGAAATATCAATAACCTCAGATATGCAGACAACACCACCTTTAGGGCAGAAACTGAAAAGGAACTAAAAAGCCTCTTGATGAAAGTGAAAGTGGAGAGTGAAAAAGTTGGCTTAAAGGTGAACATTCAGAAAACAAAGATCATGGCATCTGATCCCATCACTTCATGGGAAATAGATGGGGAAACAGTGGAAACAGTGTCAGACTTTATTTTTTTTTGGTGATACTCCAAAATCACTGCAGATGGTTACTGTAGCCATGAAATTAAAGGATGCTTACTCCTTGGAAGGAAAGTTATGACCAACCTAGACAGCATATTGAAAAGCAGAGACATTACTTTGCCAACAAAGGTCCGTCTAGTCAAGGCTATTTTTCCAGTGGTCATGTATGGATGTGAGAGTTGGACTGTGAAGAAGGCTGAGCTCCAAAGAATTGATGCTTTTGAACTGTGGTGTTGGAGAAGACTGTTGAGAGTCTCTTGGACTGCAAGGAGATCCAACGAGTCCATTCTGAAGGAGATCAGCCCTGGGATTTCTTTGGAGGTAGTGATGCTGAAGCTGAAACTCCAGTACTTTGGCCACCTCATGCAAAAATTGACTCATTGGAAAAGACTCTGTTGCTGGGAGGAATTGGGGGCAAGAGGAGAAGGGGATGACAGAGGATGAGATGGCTGGATGGCATCACCGACTCGATGGACGTGAGTTTGAGTGAACTCCGGGAGTTGGTGATGGACTGGGAGGCCTGGCATGCTGCAATTCATGGGGTCACAAAGGGTCTGACTTGACTGAGCGACTGAATTAAACTGAACTGAACTGAATTAAGAGAAGAATGGTAGTTTTATGAGAGATAGATAATAAATTATAAATAAAATAAATAAAATTTAAAAAAAATAATTAAAAAAAGGCTGATTTAAGCTTTTCAGCTAAAGTTTTGAACAAACTGTAACTAAACTTTTGGAAAATTCTGAAAGATATGGGAATACCAGACCACCTGATCTGCCTCTTGAGAAATTTATGCAGGTCAGGAAGCAACAGTTAGAACTGGACATGGAACAATGGACTGGTTCTGAATAGGAAAAGGGGTACGTCAAGGCTGTATATTGTCACCCTGTTTATTTAACTTATATGCAGAGTACATCATGAGAAACGCTGGACTG
>NW_011494944.1:908396-908695 GCF_000754665.1 Bison bison bison | reverse complement strand
GCATCTGGTCCCATCAGTTCATGGGAAATAGATGGGGGAACAGTGGAAACAGTGTCAGACTTTATTTTTTTGGGCTCCAAAATCACTGCAGATGGTGACTGCAGTCATGAGATGAAAAGATGCTTACTCCTTGGTAGGAAAGTTATGACCAACCTAGACAGCATATTCAAAAGCAGAGGCATTACTTTACCAACAAAGGTTCGTCTAGTCAAGGCTATGGTTTTTCCTGTGGTCATGTATGGATGTAAGAGTTGGACTGTGAAGAAGGCTGAGCGCCAAAGAATTGATGCTTTTGAACT
>NW_011494944.1:903182-908213 GCF_000754665.1 Bison bison bison | reverse complement strand
AACATGACAGAGGATGAGATGGTTGGATGGCATCACTGACTCAATGGACGTGAGTCTGAGTGAACTCTGGGAGTTGGTGGTGGACAGGGAGGGCTGGCGTGCTGCGATTCATGGGGTCGCAAAGAGTCGGACACGACTGAGCAACTGATCTGATCTAATCTGAACTAAACTTTTAAGATTCATTTAAAATAGCAGTTCTAAGTCATTTTAGTACAATTATGTAGATTTATAAATTAGTTCAGCAAAGTCTACCTGATGGTTATTCTATGATGCATGTTATTATTTTGATATGAGAATTAGTAGCGAATGTGGTAGTAAAATTAATCTTTGTATATTGAAAATGTTTATAAGTTAGTCTATAACTCTGATTTATAAAATATAGCTTACTTAATAACATACTCCAAGTACATTTGTGTTCAGGAATATTTTAATTTCCTATTAACTTTTTAAACCAATAATGTGTTCCACCCAAAACTAAACTTTGTCAGAAAGCTATTTTCTCTAAATATTGAACTTTTAAATAAACTTATGAGAGCATTAAAAATTATGTCATATGTTTCACTTTTATGGAATCAATTTCTAAAAGTTTTCTGTTGCCAAGATTTTTATTAAAAAAAGGAACTCTTAATTGATGATAACTTATTCAAAACATCTGTTGAAGTTGAAATAAGTCAAGAATAATTTAAATATTTAGGTAGTTCTTCTAACAATGTAATACATTAAAAGCTATCATTGCACTTATATTTGTGCTCATTTTTTCTCATTGAACAGTCAGGCTTCTCAGAGTGTCAGGTAAACTCAGACTTTGCAGCTGAATCTGTTTCCTCTGTTTACAAGAGTAGTTCTCTACATTATTGACTTTTGTAGTGGCCGGTAATACCGCTAAAACATTGATGTATTCTTATTTTCATGTTTTCTGTGATGTCACTGTTATTGTTAGCATGATAGCTTCGATGGTAAGTGTTATATGTCAATCAATATTTTATGAAATTATACTTTGCATACATGTGCTTCAGTCATGTCTGATTCTTTGCAATTCTGTGGACTGTAGTCCACCAAACTCCTTTGTCCATGGGATTCTCCAGGCAAGAATACTGGAGTGGGTTGCCATGTCATCCTCCAGGGGATCTTCCTGACCCAGGAATGGAACCTGGGTCTCCTGCACTAGCAGGTGGGTTCTTTACCATTAGCACCACCAAATTATTCTCTAATCAATTCCTTTTTAAGTATTTAAAATGCAGTAACTAAAAATCATATTTTCAAATTTTTATTTCAAAAGGGCTTATTGCAGAATAAAAATGTGTTCCTAAAAACCAAAATCAACTCCCAATAGCAAGAATATTCATAATAATTTTTACAAGAACTATAGCATTTTGTAAGCATATTTTGTTTACACCCTAAAGTATTGTTTCTCATTTCTTTTCCTGACTCTATATACTAGCAACCTAAAATGGTAGAGCATTTTGAAAGCAATGGGATAAGCCTGGACAGCATTGCCAAACATCTAGCAAACACACACCAGGCTCAACAGTATTCAGTATTTCTCTAATTTTCCTTTAGAGCTCACCCTGTATAATGTTTTTGTTTGTTTTGTTTTGTAAGGAAGGATTTAGTAATGTTGCATTCAGAGCAGTTGAGAGAGAGTTGCACATTAGCCATCTTTCATATTTAAGCATATTAAATGACAGTCATCTTTACTGAAAATGCTTAGATAAAAGCAGAAAGTAGAAAATGGAATCCTGTAGAACCCATCAGAGATTATTTTCATATATTTTTGACAATAATATGTTCTTCAAAATGGAAATCTAGGAAGTACTGATGCTGAACTGAATGGGATGCAAAACTATAGCTATAACTAGGATTCTCAAAGGCAAACATACTGTATAGTTACACTAATATTGATAGAAAAAATATAAACTCACTCAAGATATTTAACCAAAACAGGCATTTGATTATAAGAGGACAGAATGATCTAATAGAATTGAAGAGCACCCAGAAAGTAGACGTGTGCCTCTAGAGGGTCTGGAGTCTCTCAGGTGCTTCTTTTTGCATATTTGCTCTGTCTGAGTCTGTCTAGTAACTAGTAAATTTATTTTCTATCTAGTAATCTATAAACCTTTAGAAGTTATCCTGAAGGCAATGGAGAATTTCAGGAACTTTATGAAAGAAAATATGTTCAGATTTATATTTTAGAAAGATGAGTATGACTATACAAAGAAATGCTTTCAAACAATCCTTCGTTGCCTCTTTAAATCCCAAGAGAAGAAAACAAAATCTCTTTTTGGAAAGCTTCTCTTGCCTCACAAACAGCAGGCTCCCAGGAAGTGATTTGCTTGCTGACAGTATGTGCCCCAACTGTACAAATTAAGCATTCCTTTCAAACCAATCTTTTATGTACTAAAAGGAATTCTTTGAATTGTACTTATAGTTTTCATTATGCTCCAGGTGCTCAAATTATTGTGAACTACTTCCTCTGTGAATCTTATTTTGGATACTATATGTATGGGGAAATACACCACAGGGTGATAAATGCAGATGTTCTCTGCTAAGGTAAAATCATGTTATAATCTTGAGCAACATTTTTCATTACTTTGAATATATGAATTATCAGGATACAGAGGAAATGTTTTACTGTATGTAAATATTAAATTTAAGGTGCAAATGTTAAGTATAAATATTAAGAGTTTATGTCTATACTGTATTTTACTTATATTTTATCTTTTTAAATATTTATTTTAGGATGTATATTTAAATATAATATTTTTTTATTAGTTTTTTTTTTTCCCATAGGTCATGTAGGTCTATGTTCAAAAGCCTTTGCAGATCAGTGGGAGTCTGCTCTCTGAGATTCTTCTTTGGAGCTTATTCAAATACATATTTCTGAATGTCCCTCCTTAAAAATCTGATTCAGTGGGCCTGGGTCCCATTTATGCAAGTATTATGAAGACTATTGGAGGGGGAGAAGCAATGGCACCCCACTCCAGTACTGTTGCCCAGAAAATCCCATGGATGTAGGAGCCTGGTAGGCTGCAATCCATGGGGTCGCACAGAGTCAGACACAACTGAAGTGACTTAGTAGTAGTAGTATTGGAGGTATTTTCTACCTTCAAATATTTACAGGTTAAAAATGTTTCTACAAGCTCCTTCTATTCCATTCTCCCTGACTTACCTGAATATGTATATGTATATATATATGCACCTTTATTCATGCTTACACTGTATGAGCCTTTTAGGTGGAAATATAGTTTCATCCAATCCGTTTCATCTAATCCTATCTAATAGTACACTTCAAAGAGCTTTGAGTCTACACATTCCTGTCAAGTTTGCCTCCTACCAAATCCAAGTATTCCTTTCCATTTTGATTATCACCAACTTTTTCTGTTACACTCATATCTGTAATAAACTAGTCTATCCCATCTATGTTCCCCTCTTTCTCATCTACTTCTCATAATACAGATGCAGTCATTTAAAAGTGTCTATCATGTTATCATATTTCCACTAGTACCACTGTCAGCTCAGAACCTGTATGTTGTAAGCCTTGCAAGAGTTATAGACTTTTTCAGCAATGTACAGTTTTGCTGGCAAATGACCATAGGTCTCTTTGATAGAAGAATTAGTGAATTTTCTCTCTTTCTTTCTGTTTTTTTTTTTTTTTTCAGAGCAATGTTTCTTTATTTAATTTTATTTTTTTTAATTTTTATTTTTAAACTTTACAATATTGTATTGGTTTTGCCAAATATCGAAATGAATCCATCACAGGTATACATGTGTTCCCCATCCTGAACCCTCCTCCCTCCTCCCTCCCCATACCTCCCTCTGGGTCGTCCCAGTGCACCAGCCCCAAGCATCCAGTACCGTGCATCAAACCTGGACTGGCAATTCATTTCATATGATATTATACATGTTTCAATGCCATTCTCCCAAATCTTCCCACCCTCTCCCTCTCCCACAGAGTCCATAAGACTCTTCTATACATCAGTGTCTCCTTTGCTGTCTCATATACAGGGTTATTGTTACCATCTTTCTAAATTCCATATATATGCGTTAGTATACTGTATTGGTGTTTTTCCTTCTGGCTTACTTCACTCTGTATAATAGGCTCCAGTTTCATCCACCTCATTAGAACTGATTCAAATGTATTCTTTTTAATGGCTGAGTAATACTCCATTGTGTATATGTACCACTGCTTTCTTATCTATTCATCTGCTGATGGACATCAAGGTTGCTTCCATGTCCTGGCTATTATAAACAGTGCTGCGATGAACATTGGGGTACGCGTGTCTCTTTCCCTTCTGGTTTCCTCAGTGTGTATGTCCAGCAGTGGGATTGGTGGATCATAAGGCAGTTCTATTTCCAGTTTTTTAAGGAATCTCCACACTGTTCTCCATAGTGGGTGTACTAGTTTGCATTCCCACCAACAGTGTAAGAGGGTTCCCTTTTCTCCACACCCTCTCCAGCATTTATTGCTTGTAGACTTATAGATTGCAGCCATTCTGACTGACGTGAAATGGTACCTCATAATGGTTTTGATTTGCATTTCTCTGATAATGAGTGATGTTGAGCATCTTTTCATGTGTTTGTTAGCCATCTGTATGTCTTCTTTGGAGAAATGTCTATTTAGATCTTTGGCCCATTTTTTGATTGGGTCATTTATTTTTCTGGAATTGAGCTGTAGGAGTTGCTTGTATATTTTTGAGATTAGTTGTTTGTCAGTTGCTTCATTTGCTATTATTTTCTCCCATTCTGAAGGCTGCCTTTTCACCTTGCTAATAGTTTCCTTTGTTGTGCAGAAGCTTTTAAGTTTAATTAGGCCCCATTTGTTTATTTTTGCCTTTATTTCCAATATTCTGGGAGGTGGGTCATAGAGGATCCTGCTGTGATGTATGTCAGAGAGTGTTTTGCCTATGTTCTCCTCTAGGAGTTTTATAGTTTCTGGTCTTATGTTGAGATCTTTAATCCATTTTGAGTTTATTTTTGTGTATGGTGTCAGAAAGTGTTCTAGTTTCATTCTTTTACAAGTGGTTGACCAGA
>NW_011494944.1:893693-903082 GCF_000754665.1 Bison bison bison | reverse complement strand
GGTACCTCATAATGGTTTTGATTTGCATTTCTCTGATAATGAGTGATGTTGAGCATCTTTTCATGTGTTTGTTAGCCATCTGTATGTCTTCTTTGGAGAAATGTCTATTTAGATCTTTGGCCCATTTTTTGATTGGGTCATTTATTTTTCTGGAATTGAGCTGTAGGAGTTGCTTGTATATTTTTGAGATTAGTTGTTTGTCAGTTGCTTCATTTGCTATTATTTTCTCCCATTCTGATGGCTGCCTTTTCACCTTGCTAATAGTTTCCTTTGTTGTGCAGAAGCTTTTAAGTTTAATTAGGCCCCATTTGTTATTTTTGCCTTTATTTCCAATATTCTGGGAGGTGGGTCATAGAGGATCCTGCTGTGATGTATGTCAGAGAGTGTTTTGCCTATGTTCTCCTCTAGGAGTTTTATAGTTTCTGGTCTTATGTTGAGATCTTTAATCCATTTTGAGTTTATTTTGTGTATGGTGTCAGAAAGTGTTCTAGTTTCATTCTTTTACAAGTGGTTGACCAGATTTCCCAGCACCACTTGTTAAAGAGATGGTCTTTAATCCATTGTATATCCTTGCCTCCTTTGTCAAAGATAAGGTGTCCATATGTGCGTGGATTTATCTCTGGGCTTTCTATTTTGTTCCACTGATCTATATTTCTGTCTTTGTGCCAGTACCATACTGTCTTGATGACTGTGGCTTTGTAGTAGATCCTGAAGTCAGGTAGGTTGATTCCTCCAGTTCCATTCTTCTTTCTCAAGATAGCTTTGACTATTCGAGGTTTTTTGTATTTCCATACAAATTGTGAAATTGTTTGTTCTAGCTCTCTGAAGAATACCATTGGTAGCTTGATAGGGATTGCATTGAATCTATAAATTGCTTTGGGTAGTATACTCATTTTCACTATATTGATTCTTCCAATCCATGAACATGGTATATTTCTCCATCTATTAGTGTCCTCTTTGATTTCTTTCACCAGTGTTTTATAGTTTTCTATATATAGGTCTTTAGTTTCTTTAGGTAGATATATTCCTAAGTATTTTATTCTTTCCGTTGCAATGGTGAATGGAATTGTTTCCTTAATTTCTCTTTCTGTTTTCTCATTATTAGTGTATAGGAATGCAAGGGATTTCTGTGTGTTGATTTTATATCCTGCAATTGTACTATAATCATTGATTAGTTCTAGTAATTTTCTAGTGGAGTCTTTAGGGTTTTCTATGTAGAGGATCATGTCATCTGCAAATAGTGAGAGTTTTACTTCTTCTTTTCCAATTTGGATTCCTTTTATTTCTTTTTCTGCTCTGATTGCTGTGGCCAAAACTTCCAAAGCTATGTTGAATAGTAATGGTGAAAGTGGGCACCCTTGTCTTGTTCCTGACTTTAGAGGAAATGCTTTCAATTTTTCACCATTGAGGATAATGTTTGCTGTGGGTTTGTCATATATAGCTTTTATGATGTTGAGGTATGTTCCTTCTATTCCTGCTTTCTGGAAAGTTTTTATCATAAATGGATGTTGAATTTTGTCAAAGGCTTTCTCTGCATCTACTGAGATAATCATATGATTTTTATTTTTCAATTTGTTAATGTGGTGTATTACATTGATTGATTTGCAGATATTGAAGAATCCTTGCATCCCTGGGATAAAGCTACTTGGTCATGGTGTACAATCTTTTGAATGTGTTGTTGGATTCTGATTGCTAGAATTTTGTTAACGATTTTTGCATCTATGTTCATCAGTGATATTGGCCTGTCGTTTTCTTTTTTTGTGGGATCTTTGTCAGGTTTTGGTATTAGGGTAATTACATGCTTGTTGTGGCATTATTGAGACTTTTTAAAAAGATGATTGAGCTTCCCTTCTATAGGTTGATTCTAGGGCTGAGAACAAACTCAAGTCTGAAAACCTGAAAGAGAAAATTTGATTTTCTATTATGAGGCAAAAAATTATCCTTCTATTCACCAACTATTAAAGTTTTTAATGTATATAATTCAAGCAACACCCTTCTTAGCTACCATCTATCTTACTAAAGTGACTATGTTGCTTTGTCATGTGAGTACTGTTATTTGTTTTAAGCTATTCTGGAATGCTGTTACTGCCACTGACAATAGCAGCATCTCCTGAGAGCAACCCTAGCCTATAGAGGAAAGACACCTTTGTCCTTATAAATGATACTGGTACACCTCTACTCAGTAAATTCTCTATCGCACTGGTGTGAAGAGTGTGTCCTTTGGACCTTTCCAGATAATATACCAATGGGTTCTTTGATATTGTAAAATATATCTGTTCCAACATGCTTACCTCTCTGAGCTTTTTGACAAATTTTCCAACACTCTGACAAGATAATTTTAGCATTTCAACTTATTTTTTGGTAACCCATCATTTTATCCAGGCTTCAAGGAGCCATTTCAGTAGTGGCCTGGAACCACCTCTTTGTGTCCATTCAGGATATTTAGTCTTAAGACATAGATGACTATCCTTCCACCACCATGGTTCTCTAGCCTTATATTGTGTGTGTGCATATATGTTCAGACGCTTCAGTCATGTCTGACTCTTTGTGACCCTATGAATTGTAGCCCACCAGGTTCTTCCTCTATCCATGGGATTCTCCAGGAAAGACTACTGGAGTTGGTTGCCATGTCCTCTAAATGATCTTCCCAACACAGGGATGAAACCCACGTCTCCTGTGTTCCTTCATTGTAGGCAGGTTCTTTCCTGATGAGCCACCAGGGAAGACAAGACTTACGTTGCTTAACCCCAATTCCATCATCTTCAAAATAAAATTCCAAGTCCATCTCCTAAAGCCGTGTAACTTCTTTGGTAGAAGAGAACGATCTCTTTCCTTTTCAAATTTATTATAATACTTTCTGATTCATGACATGCTGACATCTGACCGTTGTTTTCAGTCTGAGAGCAATGAGGAGAGGTAAGGGCTAACTGCAAGAGATGAATGTTCATTTAAAACTGATTTTGTCTATTACAATTTACACAGATTAGAATAGTAGCCATTGTGATGCCACAGTATGAAAAAGGTTATTCCATACTCTACGATTACAAACAATAGGATCATTTCTGTCATTGAGCTGGCTGGTGACCAGTTCCAGAACTGCATCCTGAGTTATCTAATTCTTAGGGTCACTTCTGGTACCAAATATCTTCATGTGGGTTCTTTTAGAAGGCAAATATGAGGATTAGAGTGTAGGGAGTTTATTTTGTAATGGAATCAAGAAATATTAATAAAGAATAGAGAAATAAAACATGGAAGTCAACACAGTCAATTAGGTCAGTGTTGTCATCCAAGTGACCTAAGGTCATCTAAAGATTAATCCCACTAGAAAACCCCAGGGGCCTGTGCAACACCTGCATCTTAGGGTTATTCCATCCAATGTTTCAGAAAGTTGTGGTGTTTCTATACCAATCTTTGTTTGTCCTTAGTTGAGGACTGTGTGGTTTATAACAATGAAGAGAAATTAACTCCCCAGTAATTCCCATCTCACCAGGCTGGAAACATAAGAATCAAATGAATCAGAGCCATAGAGTCCCAGGCAAACAAATACCCATGCAACCTATTGAGAGTGGGCTTGTGGTAAAGTAACGGTGGTCGTGGTTTAGTCACTAAGTCATATCTGACTCTTGTGATCCCATGGACTGTAGACTGCCAAGCTCCTCTGTCCGTGAGATTTCCCAGGCAAGAATACTGGAGTGGGTTACCATTTCCTTCTCCAGGGAATCTTCCCAACCCAGGGATTGAACTCAAGCCTCCTGCAATGCAGGAAGATTCTTTACTGACTGAGCCACCAGGAAGCCTGCTAAACTAGGGAAAGCGTATCAAATAAATCAGGTGCTGACAGCATCTGCTGCATAATTTTCTGTCAGATAAGCTCAAGTTTCTCAACTTCATTTCTTTCTGTACCTCACAGAAATAAGAATATGTCTGTAAAACTCATTTCTGAAACCTTTTTGTGGACAGAAAAGAGAGTAAACAAAAATAACACAGAGTATTTACAAAAAGCAAACAAAATATGTTACTAGTCTTCTTTACATGTAAACACTTCAGTATGCTGGATTCATATTTCTTGGCTTCCAATCATTTGCTTCAGGGATAGATTTACAAAATCTACTCAGATTTAGCTCTGCAGTAATTTATTTGGCATGTGGTTAGATCTAGTTTCTGATTCTCTAAGTTTCCACTTCTTAGATTCTCTTTCATTGTAGCTCCAATTTCTTCTAAACCCTGAGCTATTATTTAGTCATTTTCATTATGCTTTCTGTCTTCATGTTCACTCTCAAGGACTGAGCCTGGAAAAGTCAGGGCCAGAGCAAGTGGACCTGGGTGGTAACTTGTCTGAGTATGTTAGTCACTCAGTCGTGCCTGACTCTTTGCAACACCATGGACTGCAACCCACCAGGGTTGTCTGTCCATGGAATTTTCCAGGCAAGGATACTGGAGTGCGTGGCCATTTCCTTCTTCAGGTGATCTTCCTGGCCCAGGGATCAAACCCAGTTCTCCTACACTGCAGGCAGATTCTTTACTAACTGAGTTACCAGGAAGCCCAACTTGTTTGAAGGAAATCACAATAGAAATAAGGTTGCATTGTCATATTTATTTATAATACAGTTACAGGCAAATATTTATATTTCAAATATTTAGAAATAATATACTACACCCCCAGGAATCCCTTCTCCAAACAAAAATCATACCTGGGATCACTTCCACAGCTGCTCTGCATAAATGGACTCAAGTATTTGTAGTAGCTATGACTTTCCTTTATTCCAAGGAGTTTTCCTCAGGTAAATCCATCTTCTTATTAACCTAGTTTGTCTTTAGTGTCTCCTGATACCTATTCAAAGTTGAACAATCTTCTAGAATTTTACTACTGAACTTATTCTACCTAGAATATTTTCTTAGGTAGAAGAAAATCTTCTGTTGGGCTAAAAGACAACATGTTTTCCTACTAAAAATACCACATAGCTATCTACTAAGATCTCTTATAACTTATAATTAGATTCATAACAATTCGACTGCTGATATGATCTTCTTAGGAACATTTTATTTTTGATTAAAAGATTGTATTCCTCTTTAGGCTTTTTATAATCATCGATTCATCTTAAAAGTCATGTTTAATGTCTTGACTATTAGGTCAAAATAATAAGGTTTATTAACCTTTGTAAGGCATCAGAAATGTATCCCATTTTGAACATTTGCTTTTGTATCTATGCTACTTAGTGAGTCTAGACTGCTCATTTAAAAACTCCAGTCTTTTTTTGGTTATTAAGTAGCAGGAATCAATGCCCTTCAAAGAGAATTCATAAATAAGTTTGACTGAAATGTTGAAACGTAGCTCAGGAAGAAGCTGTATGTTAAAAGATTAATTAATTTATTTATAATGAACTGTTTTTTTCAAAACTGTTTCTCTTCTCAAGTTTCTTCAGGATCTCAAATGGTTTCTTACTTTATCTATTTAAGTGTTTCCTTTCCACAAGAGTAGCTTCATGAACAGGAGTGGACAAAACAAAGTTATAACAAAGAAATTACATTGAGCATATATTCACTGACCACAAGTTAATTCTTAACTTTCAGAGATCTCTCATTCCATTGATTGCAGCCAATAACATAATCAACATTTGGACAAAACAGTTTGCATATGCCTGTGCTCTTTGATGTTACTGAGGAGTCACTCTGGTCTGTCTCTACACGAGGGTATGTAGTACAGAAAAATACCATGGGTTTGAAATTTCATGGAACTAAATGTGAGTTTGGCTCAGTTACCTGTTTATTTACTTGAATGTTGAAAAACTATGTAACCATTTTGAGCCTCAAAATTCTACTATGTAAGATGAGAATATGATCTAACTTTGATTGCTGTGACAATAAACATAGCTAAGTAGAATGACTGATTTACACTCAATAACTTAATGGCAATTCTATTAGTTCTATTGCTTCTCAACAAATTACTGCAAACTTAATGTCCTAAACCCACACACAAACACATCCATCTCAGAATTACTGTGGATCAGGAGTTCAGGTTTGGTTTAAATGAATCCTTTGCTTAGCGTCTCATAGGACTGCAATCAAGTTGTCAGTCCAGTTGTTCCCTTACCTGAAGACTTGAGTTGGCATGAATATTCACCCTGAGTGTGTTTGAAAGTCATTCAGTTGTGTCTGACTCTTTGTGACCCCATAGACGGTAGCCCACCAGGCTTCTCTGTCCATGGAATTCTCCAGGCAAGAATACTGGAGTTGGTTGCCATTCCCTTATCCAGGGGATCTTCCTAACCCAGGGGTTGAGCCTGGGTCTCCTGTATTGCAGGTAATTCTTTATCAACTGAACCACTAGGGAAGCCTGCTGCCAAGAATATATTTATATTTTATTTTTAAAATTTTTGAACAGCCATAAAAGTTAAGAAAACAACAATAAAGTAACTTGTACTCAGTATCTACTTTTAAAAATTATCAACATTGAAATGATATAGCCCATTTTATTTCATCTCTACTCCCTGAGGCACACTTTCCCCCACTAGACTATTTTAAAGAACATGCAGAACATTAAAAAAAATTTTCTTCTGTAAATATCTAACTGTATAAAAAGTCAGTAAGACTTATATGAGCCTTAATAAGGACCATAATGGCATTATAATGCTGTAAATAACAATACAATTGACACTTGAACAACAGGTTTGAAATGTGTGAGTATACTTATACATGGATTTATTTTCAATAAATACTACAGTATTATATCATTGGCAATCGGTTGAATCTGAAGATACAGAACTGTAGATTAGGAGGGAATGACTGTGGGACTTGAGCATCTATAGATTTTGGTATCTGTAGCAGTTCCTTAACCAATTCTCTCATGGATACCAAAGCATGACTGTAATTTCTTATTATTATCATATAACAAGTAAGTGTTCAAATTTCCCCAATGATCCTATAAAGGTTACCCTACAAATGGGTTTGTGTGAATAAGGAAATAAGTTCTATATTGCATTTGGTTGATATTCTCCTGTATTCTTTATAATTTTATGTAAATTTTCATTGAAATATAATGTGAATTACAGAAAGGCACAGAAATAAAGGTGTATAGCATTATGAATTTTAACTCTGCCAACTACTGTTCCTCTGCTCAACAGCAACCACAATCCTACTTCTAAGACAAAAGAGTAATTGTGTCTGCTTTTGAAACTTATTAATATATTTATGAGTGCTGACGTGCATATATATATATATATAATGAAAATAAAAACAAAAATCATTAAAAATGCAATGACTATCTCACCACATATCATAAAGAAAAATCACTTATGATCATGACCTAAGTATAAAAGAAAAATAGAAACTTTTTTAAAGAAAACAAAGAAGAATGTTTTCATGACCTTATAGTAGTTAAAAATTCTTAATCATGACACAAAAAGGGCAATCTACCAGAAAGGACAATAAATTGAAAAATCATTAAATTAATATATAATTTAACAAAAAAGGTAGCCTGAAGGAAAATATGAAAGCCACATGATATGAATAATAAAAATTATATGATACCATTAGTTATGAAATGAGTGCAAATTAAAAACCGCAATGAAATACCACTATATAACCATCAAAAAGACTGAAATTGTATAGACAAACTGAAAATGCCAACCTTGGAAATAATATTTAGCAATTTAAATTGTTTTACATTGCTGATAAATATGTAAGTATGTCAATCTACATTGGATTATTGTTAATAGTACAAACTTAAACTAAGTATATGATTACTCTAGTTATGACCCAGTAATCCTACTCCCAGATAAAGTGCCAAGAAAAACATTGAGCTTATGTATGTATATCTCTCCATGTAGACCAAACCATCTAGCTAGATATATACAAAGACAGATTGGATAAAAAATAAACATTACAAAGCTTTTTTTTACAATTTTATTAATAATATGTCTCTATGTAGACCAAACCATCTAGCTAGATATATACAAAGATAGATTGGATAAAAAATAAAGATTACAAAACTTTTTTAACAATTTTATTAATAATAGCTTTACACTGGAGGTAAACCACATGATGAATTTTAACTAAATGAATTCTAAAATCCTCTACTACTCTAAAGGTCTATGAATGAGAGAGTAGCCAAAGATATTATCAAGCCATCTTAGAATTTTATTACTGAGACTGATAGGGACAGAGTGAAGGGACAAGCTAGGTAATTAAATACTTAATCCCACACTCTTTTTAGTTTCTAAGTCATGTCCGACTCTTGACTCTTGCAACGCAATGGACTGTAGCTTGCCAGGCTCCTCTGTCCATGGGATTCTCCAGGCAAGAATACTGGAAACCTCCTCCATGAAGTTGCTCAGTCATGTCCGATTCTTTGTGACCCCATGGACTGTAGCCCACCAGGCTCCTCCATCCATGGGATTTTCTAGGCAAGAATACTGGAGTGGGTTGCCATTTCCTCCTCCAGGGGATCTTTCTGACCCAGGAATCGAACCTGGGTCTCCTGAATTGCAGGCAGATTCTTTAACAACTGAGCTATGAGGGGAGCCTATTACAAAATTGTAAATAGAAAAAACCCTACTACAAGACTGTAAATAGAAAAAATATGGAAGATGCCTGAAAGATGCCTCAAGAAGGCAGGTTTGCTTAACCACAAAACCAAGCAGGCTTGCTTAGTAACAAAACCATGCAGCAGAAGCATGAGACATGCCCTGAAACAGTGAAACAGTGGTGGCATAAGACACACATATTGCCCAGTGAGCTCAGCAAGTTGATCCCTATCACATACTCTCTGCATACATAAAATCAGCATTTGTGGAACTAGCTTGCCAATGTAGGGACAAGAAAATTACCCTGATCAACCTGGAGGAAGAACCGATGATGGAAGCATGACGTATACTCAAGAAAGACAAAGAAGATTTTCTCCCCACTTTCTACTTTTCCTTTGATTATAAAACTGTAGCCCAGTAAGTTCTGGAGGCACACTTCTCACCCCTGCCCCCAACTTGTAAGCCTCAAAGTGTCCTATTCTAATAAATCACTTCTTAACTACCACTTTGCTTTCACTCCATTCTTTGTGCTGAGACATAAAGGACTATGGTATTAGAGCTCTTCAGAACCCCCAAAATGATAACCAAACTGTTTCAAGATTATTCACAATAGGTATTAATAAGAAAAGTTTACCAATCTTACATTTTACTAAACTTTATATTTTACTGATGGGCAATGTAGACATAAACATTCCCTACCCCATCTCATTCCACTCTGAAAAAAATATATAGGCAGAGATCTATATTTTTATAGCTGGTATTCTGAATAATCAGAAGGGCTTAAATGTATTTTCCCCTTTTTTCATACAATCTCATAATAAAACATCCTATTTATATTCTCTGCTCTATAAAAAGAAAGATGAAATT
>NW_011494944.1:891526-893593 GCF_000754665.1 Bison bison bison | reverse complement strand
AAAGATGAAATTAAATGTAGAGATCTACAGTAAATTGACATTCATATCAGCATATCATGATAACCAACACAACGTATAGTATTATATTCAATGATTTTCTATGGTCCTCAGTTTACTAAATGGTAACTAAGATCACATAATATATATTCAAAGAGTATTTAACTATATATATATATATATATATATATGTCTAACAGTGAAGTATTTTGAAACACTCATTTATTTATCTTCCTTATACTTACATTTACCTTAAGTTCTCCCAATTTTCCCTATGAAAATTGGTGATATTTTGGAAATTCTCTGGCAGTCTACTGGTTAGGACTTCACACTTCACTGCAGGGGACAAAGGTTTGATCCCTGATGGGGGATAGAAGATCCCACATGCTGCATGGTGTGGCCAAAAGGAAAAAAAAAAAAAAAATGACATATTTTAAAATCATTCACTCTAAATATTCTGTATTGTTACAACCTTAGATAATTTGAAAATTCAATTAAAACTTTGATTTTAAATAAGCTCTTCTGTGTTACAGTGGAATTTTTCAGATATTTTACTTAATTATTTTAAATTAAAATTTATCCCAAATGACTTAAAATTGGATAATCAATGAAAACTAAATATATAACTTCCCTTTCTAAAATCCTTCAGTGGCTCCTCACTGAACTAGAGGTAAAGTCCAAATTATCACAATGATTAATAATTCTAAACTGTTTTCTCTAATATAATTGAGTCTCTGCTTCCATACCCAGCCTTATGTCTCTTTGTTCCTAAATTTAGACCCCTATGTTTAGTCTTACTGAAATGCTTTCATTTGTTTAAATACAGGCTTTTCTTTTGCCTGCGGACATGTGAATAATTTAAATGGTACTGTAGTCCATAATATAAATTATGCTTTTTAAATACTATAGTAATATAAGTCTTTTGAAATAATAGGTAAAAATTTTACTATGCAAGAAAATGAGGTAGAATCTCCCATTTTACTGTCATTTTCCTAGCAACATGACAACACTGTTTTTGAAGAAACATTTTTTGCTATTTTTCCAAGTCCTTTATACTAGTGTAAAATATATGCAGAATAAAGACAAACATGCAATTGATATTTTGTTGATCTATTGGCTTAAAACTCAACATTTAAAAAACTGGGATCATGGCATCCGTCCTAACACTTCATGGCAAATAGATGGGGAAACAATGGAAACAGTGACAGACTTTTTTTTGGGGGGGGGTTCCAAAATCACTGCAGATGGTGACTGCAGCCTTGATATTAAAATATGCTTGCTCCCTGGAAGAAAAACTATGACCAACCTAGACAACATATTAAAAAGCAGAGACATTACTTTTCTGACAAAGGTCCATGTAGTTAAAATTATGGCTTGTCCAGTTGTCATGTATGGATGTGAGAGTTAGACTCTAAAAAAAGCTGAGCACTAAAGAATTGATCCTTTTGAACTGTGGTGTTGGAGTAGACACTTGAGAGTCCCTTGGACTTCATGGATATCCAACCAGTCAATCCTAAAGAAATTCAGTGCTGAATATTCATTGGAAGGACTGATGCTTGAAACTGAAACTGCAATACTTTGGCCACCTGATGCGAAGAACTGACTCATTGGGAAAGACCCTGATGCTGGCAAAGATTGAAAGTGGGAGGAGAAGGGGGCTACAGAGGATGAGTTGGTTGGATGGCATCACCAACTCAATGGACACGAGTTTGAACAGGCCCCAGGAGATGGTGATGGACAGGGAAGCCTGTCATGTTCCCGTCCATGGGGTCAGAAGGGGTCGGAGACAACTGAGCAACTGAACTGAACTGATCTTAAGAAATATTTAAATAGTTTTAAATATATATATTTTCTAAACATAATTTTGCCTTTTCTTCCTATTCAGTAAGTAAATAGGCAAAGTGAAAAAATAAAGAAGCAATATAGCTCTTTCACGGTCTAGTTGTGTGATTTGGGGTAATCATGAGAAACGCTGGACTGGAAGAAACACAAGCTGGAATCAAGATTGCCAGGAGAAATATCAATAACCTCAGATATGCACATGACACCACCCTTATGGCAGAAAGTGAA
>NW_011494944.1:890776-891426 GCF_000754665.1 Bison bison bison | reverse complement strand
AGATATGCACATGACACCACCCTTATGGCAGAAAGTGAAGAGGAACTAAAAAGCCTCTTGATGAAAGTGAAAGTGGAGAGTGAAAAAGTTGGCTTAAAGCTCAACATTCAGAAAACGAAGATCATGGCATCCGGTCCCATCACTTCATGGCAAATAGATGGGGAACAGTGGAAACTGTGTCAGACTTCATTTTTCTGAGCTCCAAAATCACTGCAGATGGTGACTGCAGCCATGAAATTAAAAGACACTTACTCCTTGGAAGGAAAGTTATGACCAACCTAGATAGCATATTCAAAAACAGAGATATTACTTTGCCAACAAAGGTTCATCTAGTCAAGGTTACGGTTTTTCCAATGGTCATATATGGAAGTGAGAGTTGGACTGTGAAGAAGGCTGAGTGCCAAAGAATTGATGCTTTTGAACTGTGGTTTTGGAGAAGACTCTTGAGAGTCCCTTGGACTGCAAGGAGATCCAAGCAGTCCATTCTGAAGAAAATCAGCCCTGGGATTTCTTTGGAAGGAATGATGCTAAAGCTGAAACTCCAGTACTTTGGCCACCTCATGCAAAGAGTTGACTCATTGGAAAAGACTCTGATTCTGGGAGGGATTGGGGGCAAGAGGAGAAGGGGACGACAGAGGATGAGATGGCTG
>NW_011494944.1:850866-890676 GCF_000754665.1 Bison bison bison | reverse complement strand
TCTGAGTGAACTCCGGGAGTTGGTGATGGACAGGGAGGCCTGGCGTGCTGCGATTCATGAGGTCACAAAGAGTCGGACACGACTGAGCAACTGATCTGATCTGATCTGATAAATTGTTTAAACTTCACATTTTCAATATATAAACTTAATATTGCAGATTAAATATTTTTTGGTTTAAATTTCAAAATAAAGTAATTTATGCTCCCAGTTTCCATGCAGCATGCAAATATCACTACATATTCATGAAAAAGCTTGAAGGCAGAGTCAGATTGCTGACAAAGTCATCCCTATGGTGCTTCTCTGGGGAAGCAGACCATAAGTTTCTGTAGGAAAGACACAGTAGCCTACATAAATAATATTCTAAACAAAGAAAAAGAGACTTAGCCTTTGAAAGAAGGGCAGCTAAGAACATTTCCTTTGGACAGGAGCGTAACATAATGATAAAAGGGTGAATTAACCAAGAAAACACAATGCTAAGCGCCTATGCATCTAAGAGTATCTGAAGTAAAACTGATGTAATTTAAAGGAGAAATAGGCAATTCTGCAAACATAATTGGAGACATTAAGACTTATATTTCGGTTTTTGTGGAATCAATAGACCAAGTCCATTAGATGCCAGGATGGATGGAAAAAAAGTAAACACTATTTACCAACTTCATCTACTTAAAATCTATATAATTCTCTATACAACTAGAGGAAACTATACATTATTTTTCAGTGTGCCTGTCCACTCACCAAGGTAAAACCTATTCTCAGTTAAAAAAAAAAAATCAACATATTGAAACCACAGAAAAGTATATTTGTTGGAACATGATTAAACATCATTCAATAGAGGAAAGATAAAAACTGAACTACTTGCAAATTTAAAAATATATTTAAGAAATGAGCCAAAGAAAAAGTCAGAAGTGATAGTTAAAAAATGTGTATAATTGAATGAAATTCACTAAAAAGTTGCATATCAATATTTGTAAGGTGAAACTAAAGTAATTCTTAGAAATGTATAAAATTAAGTGCTTATATTAGAATAAAACAGATATCTCAAAAGTGATCTGTAATGAAATAGCGGCATATTAGATGCGAGGCTAACAGCAGGAAGGGGAAATAAAGGTAAGACCAGAACAAAAAAGATTGAAAATAGACAACCAATACAGAAAATTAATCAATCACAAACACACTTTGAAAGACCAATAAACTTTATAAATCTTTGCTTAGATTAACCATAAAAATAAAGAGAAAATACAAATTACCAAAATTGGAAAAGAAAAGAGGTGCACAGAATAGCTTTCATACTTCTAGACACTAAAAGGCTATTGAGATGATACATTTTACAAATCCCTTTATGCCCTTAAAGTGGACAAACTAAATTCACTGGACAATTGTTTAAGGAAACTGTTAAAGATTTTTCAAAAAAAAAAAAAAAATACAGTGAATAGTCTTATATCTATTAAAGAAATTTAAATAAATTGAATTTAACTTATAGTCTTCATCATATCAAATCAAAAATTCCACATGTAATGACATCCTCAGGAATTCTATCAAGCATTTAATGAATAGATAATACCAATTCTGCACAATCTGTATTCAAATAAGGAATGAGGGATCATTTCCAAAGTTATTCATTTTTATGAGTCAAGTATCAACTTAACACAAAAACTCAACAAAGATATTACAATAAAAGCAAACTATAGAATCAGTATCTATAAGGAACATAGATACAAGCCTGGTCAATCGAATATTAGTAAACTGAAACAAGGAATTTGTAAAAACAATAATACATCCTCACCAAATATGATTTACCTGGTCATTTTAAACACAGACTGAAAGTCAGAAATTAACTCAACCTAAATCATAGCATCAATGTACTAAAGAAAATACATGATTATCTTAATAGATGCAGAAAGAGTTTTTGGCAAAATCTAGCATTCTTTCATTATGCAAAAGTTCATCATGCCCTGAATAGAAGGGAACTTCTTCAGTCTCAAAAAGAGCAAAAAATTAATTTGTATCACTATGTACTCCTTTGACTGATTTTAAATTGAATTTTATTGAAATGTATATTTTAGATATTTGCAATGAATGCAATTTCCAAAATATTAAATTTTGTCATATAAAAATAAAAATGCTTCATTGTTCATGTACATTCAGTTAAGTTCAGTCGCTCAGTCATCTTCGACTCTTTTCAATCCTGGGTGAGGCAGCACCCAGGCCTCCCTGTCCATCACCAGCTCCCGGATTTTACCCAAACTCATGTCCATTGAGTCGGTGATGCCATCCAACCATCTCATTGTCTGTTGTCCCCCTTCTCCTTGCTTCCTAAATCTTTCCCAGCATCAGGGTCTTTTCAAATGAGTCAGCACTTTGCATCAGGTGGCCAAAGTTTTGGAGTTTCAGCTTCAACATCAGTCCTTCCAATGAACACCTAGGACTGATATCCTTTAGGATGGACTGGTTGTATCTCCTTGCAGTCCAAGGGACTCTCAAGAGTCTTCTCCAACACCACAGTTCAAAAGCATCAATTCTTCTGCACTCAGCTTTCTTTATAGTCCAACTCTCATATCCATACATGACCACTGGAAAAACCATAGCCTTGACTACACGGACCTTTGTTGACAAAGTAATGTCTGTGCTTTTGAATATGCTGTCTAGGTTGGTCATAACTTTCCTTCCAAAGTGGAAGTGTCTTTTAATTTCATGGCTGCAATCACCATCTGCAGTGACTTTCAAGCCCAGAAAAATAAAGTCAATCACTGTTTCCATTGTTTACCCATCTATTTGCCATGAAGTGATGGGACCAGATGCTATAGACTTAGTTTTCTAAATGCTGAGCTTTAAGCCAACTTTTTCATGCTTCTCTTTCACTTTCATCAAGAGGCCCATTAGTTCTTCTTCACTTTCTTCCATAGGGGCGATATTATCTCCATATCTGAAGTTATTGCTATTTCTCCCATCAATCTTGATTCCAGCTTGTGCTTCCTCCAGCCCAGTGTTTTGCATGATATACTCTGCATATAAGTTAAATAAGCAGGATGACAATATACAGCCTTGATGTACCCTTTGTCCTATTTGGGACCAGTCTGTTCTGTGTCTAACTGTTGCTTCCTGACCTGCATACAGGTTTCTCAAGAGGCAGGTCAGGTGGTCTGGTACTCCCATCTCTTTCAGAATTTTCCAGAGTTTATTGTGATCCACACAGTCAAAGGCTTTGGCATAGTCAATAAAGCAGAAATAGATGTTTTTCTGGAACTCCCTTGCTTTTTTGATGATCCAGCGAATGTTGGCAATTTGATCTCTGGTTCCTTTGCCTTTTCTAAACCAAGCTTGAACATCTGTATTGCTGAAGGCTGGCTTGAAGAATTTTGAACATTGCTAGCGTGTGAGATGAGTGAAATAGTACAGTAGTTTTAACATACTTTGGCATTGCCTTTCTCTGGGATTGGAATGAAAACTGACCTTTTCCAGTCCTGTGGCCACTGCTGAGTTTTCCAAATTTGCTGGCATATTGAGTGCAGCACTTTCACAGGCTTATCTTTCAGGATTTGAAAGAGCTCAACTGGAATGCCATCACCTCCACTAGCTTTGTTTGTAGTGATACTTCCTAAGGCCCACTTGACTTCACATTCCATGATGTCTGGGTCTAGGTGAATGATCACACCATCGTGATTATCTGGGTCATGAAGATCTTTTTTGTACAGTTCTTCTGTGTATTCTTGCCACCTCTTCTTAGTATCTTCTGCTTCTGTTAGGTCCATACCGCTTCTCTCCTTTATTGAGCCCATCTTTGCATGACATGTTCCCTTCTTATCTAATTTTCTCTAGTCTTGAAGATCTCTTGAAGAGATCTCTAGTCTTTCCCATTCTATTGTTTTCCTCTTTTTCTTTGCATTGATCACTGAGGAAGGCTTTCTTATCTCCCCTTGTTATTCTTTGAAACTCTGCATTCAGATGCTTATATCTTTCCTTTTCTCATTTGTTTTTTTCTTCTTTTCTCAGCTATTTGTAAGGCTTCCTCAGACAGCCATTTTGCTTTTTTGCGTTTGTTTTTCTTGGGGATGGTCTTAATCCCTGTCTCCTGTACAATATCATGAATGTCCGTCCATAGTTCATCACGTACTCTGTCTATCAGATCTGGTCCTTTAAATTTATTTCTCACTTCCAGTATATAATCATAAGGGATTTGATTTAGGTCAAATTTATACCTAAATGGTCTAGTGATTTTCCCCACTTTCTTCAATCTAAGTCTGAATTTGTCAATAAGGAGTTCAAGATCTGAACCACTGTCAGCTCCCAGTCTTGTTTTTGCTGACTCTATAGAGCTTCTCCATCTTTGGCTACAAAGAATATAATTAATATACATTAATATTACATTATATTATGTATATAAGAATCATATACATTAATAAATTCAAAATGTTATAATGATTCAATATCTATCATTAATTTAAACATATTAATACACTTTTTTAAGTATTCAGAAATTTAAGCTGTTTTTCTTCTATCTGTATTCACTCATTCTTTTCACCTCCCCTACAGAATTAAATTAATAAATTATCTAATTGTTTAGAAATATTTTATTGATTCTACCTTTTTAATATTTTTATATTTATTTTATTGCTATATTGATTTCATTGATTTTATTGACCAGACTATATTTTGTTGACTAGACTATATTTTACTGACTAGACTATTAATGACTATAATCTGTCGCTAAATAGATTTTATTGACTAGACTATATTTTATTGACTAGACTATTTATTGACTATATCTGTCACAAAATCTGTAAAATATAATCTGTTACATAAAATGTAACTTTCTATGGAGAATATTAATCCTTAAATATTAAAACATATTTTATTATTAAATATGAGCTATCATTGATTAATTATAGTTAATTAAATATATAATCAATACTCAATCCAATAATATGAATAAGTTACAGGGACTGCAGCCATGAAATTAAAAGATGCTTACTCCTTGGAAGAAAAGCAATGAGAAACCTAGACAGCACATTAAAAAGCAGAGACATTACTTTGCCTTCAAAAGTCCTTTTAATCAAAGCTATGGTTTTCCAGTTGTCATGTATGTCTGTGCAAGCTGGACAATAAAGAACTCATTGACAAAGAATCGATGCCTTTGAACTGTGGTGCTGAGGAAGACTCTTGAGAGTCCCTTGGACAGCAAGGAGATCAAACTAGTTAATCCTAAAGGAAATCAACCCTGAATGTTCATTGGAAAGACTGATGCTAAAGCTGAAACTCCAGTACTTTGGCCACCTGATGTGAAAAGCCGACTCATGGGAAAGACCCTGATGCTGGGAAAGATTGAAGGCAAGAGAAGGGGACAACAGACAATGAGATGGTTGGATGTCATTACCGACTCAATGGACAGGAGTTTGAGGAAACTCCGGGAGAGGTGAAGGACAAGGAAGCCTGGCATGCTGAAGTCCACGGGGACAGATGGACATGACTGAGCAACTGAATAACAATAACTATATTATACAAATGATTATACTTATTAATAATGTTTATAATGGAAAATTAATCAAAGCTAACTCTTATTAGCTCTTTTCAAATAATTGAATCATTGATTAGGTGAATTTTATTACTGACATTGATTTTATTAGTCTTCTTTTAGTAATGAAAACTATTAAGCAGGTTATTATGATTATCACTCCCAGTGAAATTCTGAAACACTTCTGTCATTCAATCCTGTTTTAGAGTCAGCTAATATGATCTTCTAATATTAACTATCATTAATAATAATATTAATAATAATTATTATTAATTAACTATATTAGCTATATAATAATATAGCTAATAATAATATAGTAATATATAGTAATAATATATATATGATCTAATAATATGATCTTCTAATATTAATTACTATCATTAATAATAATAATTATTATTATTAACTATATTAGCTATATAATAATATAGCTAATAATAATATAGTAAAATATATAGTAATAATAATATATAATAATAATATAATAATTAACTATATAATATAGTTAATAATAATTAACTATATTAACTAATTAACTATCATTAGATAGTTAATTATACAGTGAAGCCTCTCTGTTAGAGACAAGTATTTTGGAAAAATGTTTTCAAATTCAAAATATCTAAAATGAGTATTATCTTCTTATTGCTTAAAATGTATTACACATTGTGATCAGTGTATCTTATAAAATGTTTGTTTTTCTTATTATAACCCTATAAGTATTTTACCAATACCACATACAAAGTGAAACTGAGGTTATGAAAATCAGAGACATCAAATGGACTTTCAAAAATCTTACTAAGGTGGAGACCAGAATTTAAATATCAGAACCGTCAAAATCCAAATCTCATAACCAATGTTCTAAGCTGTCACATGTACAGTGAATCTCAGTATTAGCATACTTTGTTCATTTTACCTGAGGTAATTACACTTATAAGATATTCAATTCACCTTACTTTTGTGCTTCATTGATAAACCTAGCTGCAAGTGTAATTTAAAATGTATAATAAACTATTTCTTGTGAATTGTTTATCTTCTACATATATTATAAAGTAAAAAAGGACAGGCTTTTTAATATTATATATACTCAGATAATATTAGAAGAATCTCATGTATCTAGTTTTAAATTCCAATATTACAATTTACCTTTCATGCTCTCATTCTTTGTACTACTAGTTTAAATATAGTTAAACAATTTAACTGTACCTCAGTGATTAAATTCATATAGTAACATTTGACACAAAGTAAAAGAACTCATATGCTTTAGGCTCTGTTGCTGCTAAGTCACTTCAGTCGTGTCCGACTCTGTGTGACCCCACATAGACAGCAGCCCACCAGGCTCCCCCGTCCCTGGGATTCTCCAGGCAAGAGCACTGGAGTGGGTTGCCATTTCCTTCTCCAATGCGTGAAAGTGAAAAGTGAAAGTGAAGTCGCTCAGTCGTGTCCGACCCTCATCGACCCCATGGACTGCAGCCTACCAGGCTCCTCCATCCATGGGATTTTCCAGGCAAGAGTACTGGAGTGGGGTGCCATTGCCTTCTCCATTAGGCTCTATCATCTTGTAAGTCAAAATTAAACATCCATATGTGAATTTTAATAAAACATATTGGGATTGCAGTGTGTTTTAATATCTTAACTTTGCCTAAATAATTTCTAAGCTGACTATACCACTACTAATGCTCATACAAACTCCACTTGAGTACACTATTTAGAGAAAGTGTTTATTAGGCTTTTGGAATATAGAAAATAATTGCAATTCTTGCCTTTATCATGAGTTCAGAATAGTTTAAGGAAATGACATATATGAATGAGAAAAGTATGTGAGAATATATGCAATATAGAAAAGAATCCTTAGAGAAAATGACTCAGACTATAGGAATTCAGAGGAGGAGCAGTCATATAAGTGACAGCTGTAGGGAGGTCATAGACATTATAGAAAGAAATCAAGAGAGACATTCTGGAAAGTTGAAGTAATATCATTCAAGTTTTCTGGTTGAAAGAGTGTGCCAATGGCTGAATGTTAAACTTAATTTGACAATAATTGTGTAAGGCACATTGGAAAGGAAGATCTTAAGTTGGGGACTCTGAGGGAACTAGCAAAAAATATCACCCCAGTGTTTGGTGATAAAAGTGTCAGGATATATCTACTGTCTAAAATGTTTTAACAGATTTATTAATTTATTAATTACCTATATGATCTTAGATTGCCATATCTGAGTCTAAATATTTCACTGGCAAGTAAAGTCATCAAGTGGATAATAAACAAGTAAGTAAAAATCAGCTTTTATAAATAGGAAACCCTAGTAATTTTGGATTTTTAAAAAACTACTCCCCAAACTGTAAACTGCAGGTCGGACACGACTGAGTGACTTAACTTTCACTTTTCACTTTCATGCATTGGAGAAAGAAATGGCAACCCACTCCAGCGTTCTTGCTTGGAGAATCCCAGGGACGGGGGAGCCTGGTGGGCTGCCGTCTATGGGGTCACACAGAGTTGGACACGACTGAAGTGACTTAGCAGCAGCAGCTTAGCAGCAAACTGTAAACTAACAGCAATAAAGCATTGCTATTTTTTGTTATTGTTCAGTCACTCAGTCATGTCTGACTCTTTGTGACCCCATAGACTGCAGCATGTCGGGCTTCCCTGTCCTCACTATCTCCTGGAGTTTGCTCTAACTCATGTCCATTGAATCAGTGATGACATCTAACCATCTCATCCTCTGTTGTCCCCTTTCCCGCACAATGTCTGGACTTCACCTGGTTGGAGATAATGCATTGTTCATCTCTGTATTCCCTTTGCCTAGTACAATGTTTACACTAAATAAAAATAAGGGCATTAGCTTTCAAGATAACATATAAATGTGGAGATATGCAGTTATATACAACAAAGTCCAATTAATCAGACCATGCAAAAGGTACCTTAGAAATCAAACAGAAAGAGAGAAATAAGTGTAGGAGCTTTAGAGACTGCTTCACAGACTAATTTTCAGTTGAGCCTCAAAACATAAGTAAAATGAAGAAAAGGGAGAGAGTACCGGAAAGGTATTATTCGGTAGTAGTCGGACACAACTGAGCAACTTCACTTTCACTTTTCATTTTCATGCATTGGAGAAGGAAATGGCAACCCACTCCAGTGTTCTTGCCTGGAGAATCCCAGGGATGGGGGAGCCTGGTGGGCTGCTGTCTATGGGGTCGCACAGAGTCAGATACGACTGAAGCGACTCAGCAGCAGCAGCAGCAGGAGGAGGCATTAAAAAAGATATTCTGTGGGGACATAGACTACAATGTGAATACATAGCAATGTATTAATATACAAATATATATCAAAACTATTTTCTTAATACTGTAAGTATTTATATTTCATTTTCAAATTTTTGCATTTTTGCATAACTTGGTGAAGACAATGATGGAAAACAAAGCAATTTGTTATTTATACTTTGCCATGGTGACATAACTATCCCTGTATGTTTTTAGTTGTGAGATGAAAATGAAAAATATCACTGAAGTCAAAATTAACTAAAGTTACAAAAGAAAAAAAAAGCAATCAGCGTTCAATGATTTTACTGGTGAGACATATCTGAAAGTGAAAGTTGCTCAGTCGTGTTCCGCTCTTTGTGACCCCATAGACTATACACACCATCCGTGGAATTCTCCAGGCCAGAATACTGGAGTGGGTAGGCTTTCCCTTCTCCAGCTGATCTTCCTGACCCAGGAATTGAACCAAGGTCTCCTGAATTGCAGGCAGATTCTTTATCAATTAAGCTATGAGGGACATATCTAGACTGCATCAATAATCAATCACAAGTATTCATTGCTGATCTACTATATATATATATATATATATATAAATTTATTTTTTTGGGGGGGGTCCAACGCTATGCTACAGAATTCCTAAAGGAGGGCATGGCAATACACGCCAATATTTTTGCCTAGGGAATTCCATGGTCAGAGGAGCCTGGTGGGCTACAGTCCACAGGATCACAAAGAGACATGACTGAAGCAACTTAGCATGCATGCATGCTACAGAATAAGATATAGAACTGATCAAGTCCTCTTGATGCTTTATTATTCTGTTATGAACATCTTATTTTTTTAACCTCATGAATACCATCTCTTTTCCTTCTCCTTCTGCTTTTTTTTTTTTTCTCTTATTTACCCTATTTGAGAAAATTGTCTCTTTCATGGTTCATGTCTTACATATTGGCCAAAGCCCAAGCTTGACCATTTATCTGGGTACTTTTGATCTTAATCCCAGTTACTAACATTTGGAGTTCAATAATCAGATTGCAGGAGTTTCAAAGTAGTCCTCTCATTTCTGGGAAGAAGTTAGGATGATCTTATTTTTGAAGAACATTCAATTCAAGGGGAATTGGTTCATATATTAGGGACATAATTACTTATAGATAATTATGAGTAGTTATTTCTATACAATTACAAAATAGAAAAGCCATATATAAGTAATGGAAAGGAAAAAAAGCCATATATAAGTAACTGCTAAGGTGCTTCAGTCGTGTCCGACTCTGTGCGACCCCATAGACGACAGCCCACCAGGCTCGGCCGTCCCTGGGGTTCTCCAGGCAAGAACACTGGAGTGGGTTGCCATTTCCTTCTCCAATGCATGAAAAATGAAAAGTGAAAGGGAAGCCGCTCAGTCGTGTCCGACTCTATGCGACCCCATAGACAGCAGCCTACCAGGCTCCTCTGTCCATGGGATTTTCCAGGCAAGAGTACTGGAGTGGGTTGCCATTGCCTTCTCCTATATAAGTAAAGGAAAATAGAAAAGCCATATGTAAGTAAGTTCATAATTAGTTCATATATTTAGGGACATAAGAGATGGAGACTAAAGACTTGGGGAAGTGGTGTGCATACATATGTATGTGGTGTGTGTGTGTGTGTGAGAGAGAGGGGGTGGTTTATTTGAGCATTTGAGCACATGGATGTAACTGTTCAAGCTGGTATTGTCTATGGCCTTGACAGTGATACGAATCAGTAAAGCAGTTCTTTTAATTTAACTGTTTTAAGCTCTGTTTCTGGTTTTTAATAACTAAAGAGCTCTGCTTAACATAAAAATATGTGGTTGTTTATCACCATGATATATGCTACAAAGAAAAATATAGCTTGTATGGCAGTGTATTAAGGCTTCCCATGCAGTGCTAGTAGTAAAGAATCTTGATGCCAATACAGGAGACACAAGAGATGTGGGTTTGATCCCATGGTTGGGAAAATCTCCTGGGCTAGCAAATGGCAACCCACTTCAGTATTCTTGCCTAGAAAATTCTACGGACAGAGGGGCCAGGCAGGCTACAGTCCATGGGGCTGCAAAGAGTTGGACATGACTGAGCATGTGAATGCACATGCACACACACACACACACAACAGTACATTATAAGAAAGATACATTTGGAAAATAGAAAAGCCATATATAAGTAAGTGAACTGATTCTTAAACACAATTTATGTTAAACAATTACCAACTTTGCATGAAAGAACTAAAACATATCCCAAAAAGTCTGTATGGAAATTTACAAATAAAAAAATGAACTTGTGAACCTCATTCTGCCATTTGACCATTCAAACTGAAGAAGTGATTTGATCTTCATAGCTGATTTATATATTTTACATTTTTCTCTGGTAGAAATAAGAAAGACAATGACCGGGTGAAGAATGTGAAGTGAATACTTGATATAATTAATCACAGCATTTAGGTCAAAAGAGCATCAGAGGCAATTTTTGATACTGAATGGATTGACTAATCAGATGAAACTATTTAGAAATCCATCTTTCTCATATATTTAGTGTGTAAAGAAACAGCCTAAACTGGAGGAACCAAAGAATAAAATTAAAATTTTAGCAAAAAAGAAAACTGAAAACTAAAACGTCAATGATTTACCTCAATATTGAAGGAAGAGGAAATTGAGGACATCTATATTATGATTTAGTATCAAGAAATGCAGCCCTGATATTAGATGCTACTTTTTATCCTTACATTCACAATAGTTTCTCCTTCTGTATTCACCTTCATTTTTTTCCTTAGTTTGTCTATGTGGCCATTGTCAACCTTGCCAAAGAGACATGGTATTGATTTTGTTTTCAGATTGAATGGCTTTGGAAATCATTCAAGTGTACAGTTACTAAGTCAGGATTGGGACAAATTTTGTGTGTTTAATTCACCTAGAGGCAACTTTTGCCTTTCTTTTGTTCTATTTGTACATTTTTTCACCTTGCACATTAGTGTTCTCAGAATGAGTTTATGGAATTGAAAGCTTGCTCATAAACAGAACAGTCTATATTTTTGGCAATTCTTAGTTGAAAAACAATTGCTTTTACAGATCAATGTCAGATGAGACTAAGTTCATAAGTGCTATTTCCTAAAGCTTAAAAATCAATAGTTATGCCCCTCTGGATTTCTTAGTGCAGCCATTCACATCTGAGGTGGTATAAAACACAAGATAATAAATTGCAAGTAGGCATTTCCAGGCATCAGGACTTCATTCTAAATAACCTTAATTATAAATAACCAACCAATGAGCCAGTCTTTTACGGGTACTGGAAGTAAAGCAACTAGCACACTTTTTGTGCTATTTTATTTTGTAAAATAAAACTAATATCTCAAACTTACTTTTTAAAATGAAATCTGGTTTGTCTTACATAAAAAAGAAGAGATTTTGTTTTTGTCTGAATATGTCTATCCTGTACCTCAGTCCATAAAATAACTGTCAAGATGTCCTTATACTGAGTCCAGAAAACTAAATTAGAAAACTTGCATGAATTCTAATTCTATACCTATCATTTACAAGGGCACCTTTTTTAATCAGTAAAACTATGTTCTTAGAAACACTATGTTCTCCAAACAGACAGATGTTCCCAAACACATAGAGATATTAAACAAAAATCAACTGAAGCACATAATTTTGTTTGCTAAAAGAACAGATCACATGGATTTTAAATTTCTATTAGGTTTGTACAAAAGTAATTTCAGTTTTGCATGGTTGAAATATGCCATTTGATATTGGAATACATTCTTAAGTGTGTGATTACGTTTTACCTCATTTTAATACACATTTAATGCTTTATTTTTTCTAATGAATTATTACTTGCTGTTTATCTCATATTTGTTTAAGACTATGGAAATGATGTTAGACAAAAAGCAAATGTGAGCAATTTTCTTATACAAGTTTAAAATGGGTCATAGAGCAGTGAAGACAACTCACAACAACAACAAAGCATTTAGCCCAGGTACTGCTAATGAACATATGGTGCAGTGGTGGTTCAAGAAGATTTGCAAAGCAGATGAGAGCCTTGAAGATGAGAAGCACAGTGGCCAGCCATTGGAAGTTGACAATGACCAACTGACAGAATCATCAAAGCTGATCCTCTTACAACTATATGAGAAGTTACCCAAGAACTCAGTGTCAATCATTCTATGGTCCTTTGGCATTTGAAGTAAATTGGAAAGGTGAAAAAGCTTGATAAGTGAGTGCATCATGAGCTGACCACAAATCAAAAAAGTCAACATTTTGAAGTGTCATCGTCTCTTATTCTGTGCAACAACAATGAACCATTTCTCAGTTGGACTGTGACGTGCGATGAAAAATGCATTTTATACAACAATGGGCAATGACCAACCTAGACCAAGAAGAAGCTCAAAAGCACTTCCCAGAGCCAAACTTGCACCAAAAAATGTCATGGTCACTGTTTGGTAGTCTGCTACCAGTATGATCCAATACAACTTTCTGAATCCCAATAAAACCATTACGTCTGAGAATTATGCTCAGCAAATTGATGAGATGCACCAAAAAATGCAATGCCTGCAGCCATCGTTGATCAACAGAAAGAGCCCAGTTCTTCTCTATGACAACGCATGACCACATTTCAAACAAACAATACTTCAAAAGTTGAACAAATTGGGCCATAAAGTTTTGCCTCATCTGCCATATTCACCTGACCTGTTGCCAACTGACTACCACTTCTTCAAGCATATCAACAACTTTTTACAGGGAAAATACTTCCATAACCATCAGGATGCAAAAAATGCTTTCCAAGAGTTCATCAAATCCTAAAGTATTGATTTTTATGCTACACGAATAAACATTTATTCCTTGTTGGCAAAAATGTGTTGGTTGTAATTATTCCTATTTTGATTAATAAAAATATGTTTGAGCCTAATTATAATGATTTAAAATTCAGAGTCTGAGCTACAAATACTTTTCCACCCACCTAGTACCTATTGACTACAAGGAGATCAAACCAGTCAATCCTAAAGGAAATCAATCCTGAATATTCACTGGAAGGACTGATGCTGAAGCTGAAGCATCAATACTTTGGCCACCTGATGCGAAGAGCCAACTCATTAGAAAAGACCCTAATGATGAGAAATGTTGAAGGCAGGAGGAAAGGGGACAACAGAGGATGATATAGTTGGATGGCATCACTGACTTAATGGACATGAGTTTGAGCAAGCTCTGGGAAATGGTGAACGACAGAGAAGCCTGGGTGCTCAGTCTATGGGGTTACAAGGAGGCAGACATGTCTGAGTGACTGAATAACAATACCTATTGATGGCAATTATAGTAGGACATAACAAAAAAAATGAAATGAGACATCACATCATCTGTCATAGAAAGAAACAAAGCATGTCTCATTTTTCTTATAGGAAAATTATCTATTGAGCTTCTTACATGCATAAGATTAAAATCTCTCATCACATGTATCTTAATGAAAGTGTGAAAATGAAAGTCGCTCGGTCATGTCCAAGTCTTTGCGACCCCATGGAATAGTCCGTGAAATTCTCCAGATGAGAATACTGGAGTGAGTAGCAGTTCCCTTCTCCAGAGGATCTTCCCAACCCAGGGATCTAACCCAGGTCTCCCTCATTGCAGGTGAATTCTTTATCAGCTGAGCCACCAGGGAAGCACAAGAATACTGGAGTGGGTAGCCTATCCCTTCTCAAGGGTATCTTCATGACCCAGGAATCAGACTGGGGTCTCCTGCATTGAAGGTAGATTCTTTATCAGCTGAGCTACCAGGGAAGCCCCTTTTTAATGAAAATCCAGCAATTATATTAAAGGTCATGAGGCTTCCTGCTTCTATAAAACATCCTGATCACAAAAGAAGTAGTATACCAAGAAGACAAATTCCATTTCAGTGAGTAAAAGCCCTAGTGATGTCAGGAATAGATTCCACAGACATTGTGCTGCCTTTGTCTCTGTGCTCCGGTGTTTAATGAAAGTTGTCCCCTAATCCAGTGAACTTTACTTACAGTATTAAAGAAATCTGGAGAAGTAAGAAATGCCATTAATACATCCTTTGTGACAAAGTACTGTTCTTCAATTAGAGTTTCCTTGCCTATGGGACTTAAAATATCAACCATAACTTTTAAGTTTTCTTCTCTATGAGCCATTCTACATAATTATGCTGCAAATTCTAGGCACATTTCTATAAAAGAATGCGGTTGCCATTGTAGTTTAGTCTATTCAATCGGATACTTTTGTCTCAGTTATGTTGGAATATTTGTCTTAATTAGGTATTCATCACTCCTCAGCTTACCTATGCTCAATGGGATACTGCTGTTAGAAAAAGGAATGAAATTCTTTCTAACTCATGAGTTAGAAGAAACTTACCAAGAATATTGTGAATGCTTTATTTTTGACTTCTGTTTGACCTTGGGACAGAAAATACTTCTTGAAAAATAAGAATAATGCTTAATTGTCATTACTCACAGACTATAATAAACAAGGTACCTTAGGTGATGCCAAACTTGTGCTGAGATTAAACTTGAGCACACTTTTAGTACAATGTCTACATCTTTGGGTTCATGGTAAATGTTGCATTATAGGCAGTTTCTGTGAGTACAGAAGTTTTCCTTTTGTATTAGTTGCCTATAATAAGCAAGAAAATCTCATTATTTTTCTTTTGATTAAATGGAAATGATCCTCAAAGGTGATATGAAATGTAGTTCCATTTTTTGAAGAATGATTTAAGGCTTTTTCTTTTTTTGCATGTATGATTAAAAGTAAGATTATATTTCATATGAGTCTTTTTCTTATCTTCCTTAAATATTGTTGCCTTATTTCAGTGGAGAGCCAATCTTACCTGACAGAGGAGAATAAAAGTAGGTTATCTATTCTTATATATTCATTTTTTCATATAATAAGACAGAGAAATTTAGAAGGCTTTGAAAGGCCTATTGGGGTATTATTATAAAACACAGAATATTACTCAGACTGAATGTATGAAAGATTCTAGTTTCATTTCTTGGAATTCCTCTGATTTTCAGTATGCTCATTTATGAAATGAGGACAGTAGCAGTGCCATCCCTAAGAGTTTACTTTAATTATTTAATACATTAATGTGGGTAAAAACTTAAAGCAGTATCTGGCAAAAATCGTTTTCCTAATAGCTATCACATAGTGCAGTAGAATAAAAGTTCATAACATTTAAATACACTTCAGGAAAGTCACATATTTGAGCTTGTTATTAAAAACTTGAAGAAAAAATTTAAAATAAGCAAATGATAATAAATATGTAAATTAGCTTTTTATGAATTTGTTAACTTTGTACTTTCTTATTGGATCAAATTTCCAACATCCATTAGACCACAGATAAAGCAAGGACATTCCAGAAAAACATCTACTACTGCTTCATTGACTACACTAAAGTCCTTTACTGTATGGATCACAATAAACTGTGGAAAATTCCTAAAGAGATGGGAATACCAGACCACCTGATCTTTCACCTGATAAGTCTATATGCTGGTCAAGAAGCAACAGTTAGAACTGGGCATGGAATGACAGACTGATTCCAAATTGGGAAAGGAGTACGTCAAGGCTGTATATTGTCACCCTGCTTTTTAAACTTATATGCAAAGTACATCACACAAGATGCTTGGTGGGATGAATCACAAGCTGGAATCAAGATTGCTGGGAGAAATATCAATAATCTAAGAAATGTAGATGACACCACCCTAATGCAGAAAGCAAAGAGGAACTAAGGAGCCTCTTGATGAAGGTGAAACAGGAAAGTGAAAAAGCTGGCTTAAAACTCAACATCCAGAAAACTAAGATCATGGCATTCAGTCCCACCACTTCATGGCAAACAGATGGGAAAACAATGGAAACAGTGACAGACTTTATTTCCTCAGGTTCCAAAATCACTGCAGATGGTGACTGCAGCCATGAAATAAAAAGGTGCTTGCTCTTTGGAAGAAAAGATATGACAAACTTAGACATCATATTAAAAAGCAGAGACATTACTTTGCCAACAAAGGTCCATCTAGTCAAGGCTATGGTTTTTCCAGTGGTCATGTATGCATGTGAGACTTGGACTATAAAGAGGGCTGAGCACTGAAGAATTGATGCCTTCGAATTGTGGTGCTGGAGAAGACTTTTGAGAGTCCTTTGAACAGCAAGGAGATCAAACCAGTCTATCCTAAAGGAAATCAACCCTGAGTACTCATTGAAAAGACTGATGCTGAAGTTGGAGCTCCAATACTTTGGTCATCTGATGCGAAGAACTGACTCACTGGAAAATACCCTGATGCTGGGAAAGATTGAGGGCATGAAGAGAAGGGGATGACAGACAATGAGATGGTTGGATGGCATTATCGATTCAATGGACATGAGTTTGAGCAAATTCCGGGAGATAGTGAATGACAGGGAAGCCTGGCATGCTGCAGTCCATGGGCTTACAAAGAGTTGTCATGGCTGAGCACCTGAATAACAACAATTGGACGATATTTTGAGAGAGCACTAGTAAACATTCAGAATTGGATGTCTAAAGCTTTTGTGACAATGGACAGTGTTTTTGTAATTTACAGGGAAAGCGGAAGTGTTTTATTGTGTTTTTAAGTATTTTTTTTTCATATTTTTTTGATTGAAAAAGTGATGGCCCAAAGGAAACTTATCAAATATACTCCATGGCCTGATTCTGACATCTGAAAGAGAAAACTTGGTTTCTTTATAAAACTTCATTAGACTCAAACACAAAGAGTATCACTTCAATATCTAGTGAGAGACTGTGAGACGTAATTTGAGAGAGGGTCATCAAGCACAAGCCTGGTGACTTAATGGAGGACTTGGAGTTGTGCAAGCATTGGGAGGCACAGGCACTGCTAGTTAAAAGTGAATTCCTGTCCACAAGGGCTACTGTAAGACTCTCAAGCAGCTGCATAGAGATGAGACAAGGATGAGATGAAGCAGGGGAGAATAAAAAAAAAAAAAGCCAATGTGTAATAAGTAATACACACACACACACACACACACACACACGATGTTTATGAGTAATATAATATGTTTCTTGGAAGCTTCCCTGATCACTGGAAGCCTTGGAAGAAGAGTACCTAACAGAAGGAAGGGCTGAATTTTCAGATCTAAGACACTTGGCTACATTTTTGTTTAGTAGCTATTTACTTTTCAAAGGATGTTGCAAATGTGAAAGAAATCCTTTACAATGTCTGGTAGAGGCAGACAGTAAATTCTCTAGCTGATGTTATGACTTTTTATGATTACCAAATCTTCAGTTTTTAATAAAGTATATTTGTTTTATTCATGTCATCTTACAACCAGCAATCAGCAATATTCCCATAAATGTTAAGTTTTCCAAAAATTACAATTATTCTTTATTAATGTACTTTATAAATTCATATTAAATATTTATTTTTCATAATATGATCTCATACTCTTAGTATTTATACACAATTTCTTTCCTTTATGGCTTCCCTTGTGGGTCATACAGTAATGAATCTGCCTGCAATGTGGGACACCCAGGCTTGATCCCTGGGTCTGGAAGATCCCCGGAGAAGGAAACAGCAACCCACTCCAGCATTATTGCCTGGGAAATGCCATGGTCAGAGGAACCTAGGGTTGCAAAGAATCAGACACAACTGAGCAACTAACATATGGCACACAAACGTCTCTGGGAAGTAAGTATAAATTAAAAATCTTTTGTAACTAGTGCATAAAATTTCATAGTGCTGTTATATTTGGAGGTATTAAGCATTTTTCAACTTGTGGATATTTTGGCTCTTCCCAGTTTTATGTTATAACAAACAGTAATGAAATAACTATTCTGGTATATATCTTTGCAAACCAAACCTTCTCATCTAGTCCTTTCTCAGAAAAATAATTGGGGATCAAATGATAGGTACATTTAAAATTTTAATAAATTTCAGATATTTTTGACTGACATATTCTTAAAAACTTGTATGAATGCTTTGCTTATTATGGCTATTTTATTTCTTGAAATTCTTAGTTATAAGCAAGACAAACCAGCTCAGGTTGAGTTAAGGAAAAAAAAAAAAAAAAGAATTTGCTAGAGGATACTAGATATCTCAGCAGGTCATTGGGAGGATAAGCAGTGAGGGAAAAAAAAAAAAAAATGCCCCAAACCATTTCACCAAATTTTAACTGGAAAAAACAAACAAACACAAAAAGGTAACTACTGGTCCCTTGGACATTGCGTAGCTAATTTTGCTGTTAAAGTTTGAAAATTAAGTATGGGTAAATCTAGCTGGGTAATTTGGGTCACATGTTTTTGCCACAGTTGCAAGAAAGATTTGAAAGGCAAGTAGGGAGCATTTTCAGTTCTAAAAGCTCCTAAAATGGGAGTACAGTATGTAGACAGGTGAGAAAGAATTTTCTAGGCAGAAGCAACCACCAATGCAATGACCTGCAGGAAAGAGCATGCCTGGCATCTGTGTTATACCATGCTGGGAGGGGCAGTGAAGAGAGAAAGCAAAGGATCAGGAATGAAGGAGAGTTCAGGTCAAAGATGGCTTAACAGTCCACAGTACGTATTTTGCATTTTCTTTAAATCATTTCTAGAGTCATTCAAGAGTGTGAGCAGATAGGTGACACTACGGTACACTTCAAAATGTTTATTCTTATTCATGTTGAAAATAGACTCAAGGAGAGAAGATAGAAGGTAGTAAAGGAGCAGGTGAGTCAGAAGACTGGTGAAGCAACTCAAGTTGAGAGAGGAAGTAGTTTGGACTAGGGTAGTAACGGTGGGCCCGAGGGGAAGCAGTGGGGATATGGCTATCACTGGAAGGTAGAGCCAATATTACTTCCAGATTGACAAACAGGGGTACAAGAAGGGAAACATGGATCAATGAAAACTTTAATTTTTTAGACTGAGTGATTTAAGGTTTAGCTATTATCTAGTGGGATGGATCAAACTACAGTACAGCAGGAGGAGGTTTAGGTCTATATGTATAAAGGGAAGTCAGGACTTCTGGTTTCAGAACTTTTAGTTTGAACTATATACTGGATATTAAAGTGGAAATTCAAATAAGATTAAGGAATTCAAGAAAGTGGTCTGAGACAGAGATGTGAGTGTGTGAGTTACTGGCCTATAAGGAGTGTTTAAAGCTATGGTAATGAATGAGACTGAGGCTTCTCAGGGGACTCAGTGGTAAAGAATCTGCCTGCCAATGTGGGAGACTTGGGTTTGATTCCTGGGTTGGGAAGATCCCCTGGAGAAAGAAATGGCAAACCACTCCAGTATTCTTGCCTGGGAAATCCCATGGACAGAGAATCCTTGTGGAGCTACATATAATTCATGGGGTTCCAAAAGAGCCAGACACAACTTAGCAACTAAACAACAACAACAATGAATGAGATTATCAAAAGCAGTGGCATGGATACAGAAGAGATGTCCAAGCTATTATAAAAGGACTACTCCAACATAAAAAAAAAAAAAAAAAAAAAAAAAACTTGAAGGGAAGCAGATAAACTACCAAAGGGGACTGAAAAGGAGTGACAAGTAACGCAGAACTAAAGTCAGAAGCAAGTAATATCGAGCTCCAAGAAGTGCAAGGGTCAATTTTGTGTAAATCAAAAAATGGGTTCATTCCCCATAGCATAATACTGCCATCTGCTGAAAACAGTCGGTAAAAAATAGGACTGCCATCTGCTGAAAAATGTCTATGAAAATTATATCAATGTCCTACGGCCCTAAGGTAAGTGTCCCTCATACTTAACGTAAGCAGTAAACAAAGTGGGTCAAGAAGTATGAAGTATGTTAAATATTTACATTATGCCAAAACTTTCAAGTATTGAGAACTTATTAATAGATACAGCAACCTGCAAGATATGGTGATCTCTTGGAATCATGGAGATAAAAATCTAATTACTGGGTGTTAAAAGAAAGTGAGCATAAAAAATTGATGATAGTGACAACTGACAATTATATCAAGCAGAGAAACAGGTCAGTGAGTGACTAGCAAAGTTGTTTCCAGGGAGTAGGGTAGATAAAAATTGGTAATGAAATAGAACGCAGGAAAAACTAAGACAGCAATATTCTGCAGTAGACAAGAGAGTGCAGAGGGAAATATAACTCATTTATAGGAACAGGTAAAAAGCAGAGTATGCGGGTAGAACAAGTAAGAAACAGAGTATTTAGGTAGAAATGGTAGGAGGGTAGATATGGTGATTGGAGCCTGTGGACATTTTCTTCTTTCCACAGTATAGTAAAAAGCAAGGTCTGGAGAAGAATATTGGGATGAGGAAAGTGATTGGCAAGCTTTCTCAATGATATCCTTCTCAGATGCCCATTGTTTTTACTATTACTACAAGAACTAACAGAATCTCAAAGGTGTACCCATACATATTGAAGAAAACATTTTTCTAGTGACCATTCAATAGCACTAGCCCAAACAGTAGAAAGAACTTGGTGGGATGGATAAATGAGATGTGGTACATATATACAGTGGAATATTACTCAGGCATAAAAAAAAAACATGAAATGATACTATTTTCAGTAACATGGATAGAACTAGAGAATATCATACAAATATTATTTCTTGTCAGAATGAGAAAAACTAATATCACATGATATTTCTTATATGTAGAGGCTAAAAAGTTGTACAGATGAGCTTATTTATAAAACAGAAATAGAGTCACAGATATAGAAAACATAATTACAGTTGCCAGGGAATAGGGAGGGGAGGGATGCATTGGGAGGTAATAAGGACCTACTGTATAGCACAAGGAACTCTACTCTATCTGCTTATAGGATGCAAATGGGCTCCCCTGGTAGCTCATTTGGTAAAGAATATGTCTGCAAAGCAGGAGATCAACTGCAATGCCAGAGACATGACTTTGATCTCTGGGTAGGGAAGATCCCCTGGAAAGTGAGAAGGAATGACAACCCACTCCAGTATTCTTGCCTGGGAAATCTCATAGACAGAGGAGTCTGGCAGGCTATAGTCCATGGGGTCACAGGAATAAGACGGGACTTACTGACTAAATCACCACCATAGGATTAAAGTAGCTATTTCTACAGGTGTACATATTTAGAACACTTAAATAATTTAACTATCAAAATGGTATTAAGTATTGAATTATTAATATTAAAGTTATTAAATATTTTATTAAATGAATGTTATTAAATATTCATTTGATAACACTTGTAAAACTTCAACCATTCCTCACTATTACTTATCTATGTTAGAGAGAAACATATAATTTCTTCAGCAATTGTTTTATTATAGCCTTCCAGAATTTATTCAACCACTCAAAATTTTTTGCACTTCGCAGTCCCTGGCAACTCCCATTCTACTCTCTTCTGAAAGGGAAAATAAATAACCAACAAGATTAATAGGCAACCTACAGAATGAGTAAAAATATTTCAAACTATATATCTGAGAAGGGGATTAATAGTAAAAATATATATATAGATGCACAAAAATCAGGAAAAAGCAAACAATCTATTTTAAAATGGACAGAGGAGCTAAATAGATTTTTTTTCTAAGAAGAAATAAAAGTTACCGTAAGTTACATGGAAAGACATTCAGCATGGAAAATCTTCAGGGAAATGTGAATCAAAACTACAATGAGATCACCTCAGTATGCTGAATAGTATCTTTAATACCCACCTCTTTTAACCTCCAAAAGAAAGAAACTGGGGTTTTACTAAAATTCTAAGTCTTGCAATTTTGTATAGAAAAAGGAGCTTGAACTTCAAGGAAAATACACCTTGTTTTTTATCCCAGATCTTTCCTGGATTTTCGGTCCAATTAAATTTAAGTTTTGAAAAAAAAGTGATAATATTTAATGGTTTTTCCATTAGTCATGTCAATGGATGTGAGAATTGGACCATGAAGAAAACTAAGCACCATAGAACTGATGCTTTTGAACTGTAGTGTTGGAGAAGAATCTTGAGAGTCCTTTGAACTTCAAGGAGATCAAATCTGTCAATCCTAAAAGAAATCAATCCTGAATATTAATTGGAAGGACTGATGCTGAAGCTGAAACTCTAATACTTTGGCCACCTGATAAGAGCCAACTCATTAGAAAAGACCCTGAGGCTGGGAAAGATTGAAAGCAGGAGGAGAAGGGGGCAACAGAGGATAAGATGGTTAGATAGCATCACTGACTCAATGGACATGAGTCTGAGCAAGCTCCAGGAGATGGTGATGAACAGGGAAGGCTGGGGTGCTGCAGTCCATGGGATCACAAAGGATTGGACATGACTGAGCCACTGAACAACACCACCACCAGTTATAAGTTAATTGAGTCAAAATATGTAAGTACCTAGTGTCAAGGAAATACGATTTTAGAAGAAATGTTACCAACAATAAATGAAGAAAAAGATTGAATAAAATAAAACCCACACTTTTTATGATAACCCAATTCACTTAAATGAGCATTATGTGCAAACAGATGTTTTAAAGCATTTGGCATGTAATAACACAACTGAGTCCACATAAATATGCTATTTTAATTTTGTTTCTACTATCTTCCAGTCATGCTGCTGCTGCAGCTGCTGCTGCTAAGTTGCTTCAGTCATGTCCGACTCTGTGCGACCCCAGACATGCACCGCAATCCAAAACACCTACAACAATAATAACTTATAAAACCTTTTTTCTGTTCTATAATGTTTATAATACAGAGATATTAGACCTGATATAAAACAGGTCATTTAAAAATAATTTTTTTTATTTATTTTTTTGTTGTTGCACAAGCTTTTCTCTACTTGTGGTGAGTGGGGGCTGCTCTCTAGTTGCAGTGCATGGGCTTCTCATTGTGATGCCTGCTCTCAATGTGGAATATGGGATCTGGGGCTTGCTAGCTTCAGTAGCTGTGGCTCCCAGGCTCCAGAACACAGCCTTTGTACTTACGTTGCATGGGATTAGTTGCTCTGAGCCATGTGGGTAATCGAACCCTTGTCTCTTACATTGGTAGACAGATTCTTTACCATTGAGCTACCAGGGAAGCCCCAAACAGGTAAATTATTATATGTGAATTTAGCATTTGAACATATCTACTCTAAATGTTTCACGATCAAAATATTTTCAGAAAATGTCAATGATTATATAATTATCTGATGACTTTTGTTTTCCAAGCAAAAATTTAGTTAGTTGAAGGCGTATAGAATACACTTGAAAATATTTTTTGGATATTGAAGAAATTTTCCTCTTAAAGACTTTGAAAAACATGGTAAGAACAAGCCAATGCTCAAACACAAAAAAATATATATATTTTTTTAAATTCATCTTTCCTTGTGTTGTAAAAATGATAGGTTAATACAAAGGTGGGAAGAGTGGCAATTCAACAAATATTTTGCCGTGGAATAAAAAATGTCAATAATATCCTAATCTGTTATGCTATTAGAAAGTCATCATCACATATATAAGGATTTTTTTTCCATGTAGTAACTTACTTTGAATATCAAACTCTTTGTTAGTTCTATGAAAATGTAAGCATCATGTAACATAAAGTAAGTTTTAAATACTTGAAAGCTTTTTTAGTCATGACAGTTGGTGATTAGGTGATCTGGGATTGGTATGGGGGCTTTAATCCAGATGATTGTTAACAAATTTAGATAACTTCTGTATTTTTACACAGTCATTCTTAGAACTGTTTCATTATCTGATGGTATGACCCTGGTGGCTCAGATGGTAAAGCATCTGCCTAAAATGCGGGAGACCCAGGTTCGATCCCTGGGTTGAGAAGATCTTCTGGAGAAGGAAATGGCAACCCACTCCACTACTTTTGCCTGGAAAATCCCATGGATGGAGGAGCTTTGTCCATGGGGTCGCAAAGAGTCAGACACGACTGAGCAACTTCACTTTCACTTTCAAGATTAGAGATAACATATCTATATCCAGTGTAATAAAGTGAATAAAAAAGAGGAGTTGATATTCATTATATTAAAGATACTAACAAGAATGAGTCTATATCATTTCTCCTCACATCTAAATCCTCATGATACAGTTGCATAATCAAATGTAGGCACAAATTGGGTGACTGTAATATTTATTCTGGGAAATCAAATACCTAAATAAAAATTGCATTAAGGAGAGATAATATAGGGGATTATCTTCTTGATTGCATATGGATTATACAGTTTGTAAGATTTTGTTAACACTTGTCAATTTTCCTTCAATCCAAACATAATATCATAGAGGATAATATGACAATATTATATCAGAGTTCAAATGTAAAATTTAAAATATATACCTTCCAGAAAAATACAAGATAGAGATTCTTTGTAACTTTTGGCCAAAGATTTCTTAGATGTGCCCCAAAAGCACTATCTATAAAAGAAAAAAAAATGTCAAAAAGTTAGAAATTCTGCATTTCTACTCTACAAGACACATTGAGAGAAAATATCTGCAAATAATATGTCTGATAAAAGATCATTTTGATATTTGGCAAAACTAATACAATTATGTAAAGTTTAAAAATAAAATAAAATTAGAAAAAAAAACAAAAACAAAAACAAACAAACAAAAAACAAAAAAAAAGACATGTATCCAGAATATATAAACCCAATAAAAAATCTAATTAAAAAATAAGCAGAAGCAAAGGTTTGAATATGTTTTGCCAGAGAAACTAGAGATAGCAAATGAAGTATTACAGAATTGCAAAATAGAATAATAAATCTTTGCAGTATGCCAATGGACCAGTAGCCACAGGACTGGAAAACATCAGTTTTTATTCCAACCCTAAATAAAGGCAATGCCAAAGAATGTTCAATCTACCACACTATTGCACTCAACTCACACTCTAGCAAAGTAATGCTCAAAATCCTTCAAGACAGGCTTCAACACGATGTGAACCATGAACTTCCAGATGTTCAGGCTGGATTTAGAAAAGGCAGAGGAACCGGAGATCAAATTGCCAACAACTATTAAATCATAGAAAAAAGCAAGAGTTGCAGAAAAAACATCTACTTCTGATTTATTGACTATGCCAAAGTCTTTAACTGTGTGGATCACAGCAAAGTGTGGAAAATTCTTAAAGAGATAATAATACCAGACCACCTTACTTGCTTCTTGAGATATCTGTATGCAGGTCGAGAAGCAACAGTTAGAACTGGACATGGAACAACAGACTGGTTCCAAATTTGGAAAGGAGTAAATCAAGGCTGTATATTGTCATTTAACTTATATGCAGAGTACATCATGCAAAATGTCGGGCTGGATGAAGCACAAGTTGGATTCACGATTGCCAGGAGAAATATCAATAACCTCATATACGCAGTATGACACCACCCTTATGGCAGAAAGAGAAGAACTAAAGAGTCTTGATAAAAAGTGAAAGAGGAGAGTAAAAAAAAAACTGTCTTAAAACTCAGCACTCAAAAAACTAAGATCATGCCATCTGGTCCCATCAGTTCAATTCAGTTCAGTCTCTCAGTTCAGTTCAGTTCAGTCGCTCAGTCGTGTCTGACTCTTTGCGACCCCATGAATTGCAGCACTCCCTGCCTCCCTGTCCATCACCAATTCCTGGAGTTCACTCAATGTCCGTCGAGTCAGTGACGCCATACAACTATCTCATCCTTTGTCCTTCCCTTCCCTTCCTGCCTTCATACTTTCCCAGCATCAGGGTCTTTTCCAAAGTGTCAGTTATTCACATTAGGTGGTCAAAGTATTGGAGTTTCAGCTTCAGCAAAAGTCCTTGCAATGAATATTCAGGACTGATTTCCTTAGAATTGATTGGTTTGAATTCCTTGCAGTCCAAGGGACTCTCAAGATTCTTCTCCAATACCACATTTCAAAAGCATGGATTTTTCAGAGCTCAGCTTTATTTTTTTAATTTTTTTTAAATTTTTTAACTTTACAATATTGTATTGGTTTTGGCATACATCAATATGAATCTGCCACAGGTATACATGTGTTCCCCATCCTGAACCCTCCTCCCTCCTCCCTCCCCATACCCTCCCTCTGGGTCGTCCCAGTGCACCAGCCCCAAGCATCCAGTGTCGTGCATCGAACCTGGACTGGCAACTCATTTCATGTATGATATTATACATATTTCAATGCCATTCTCCCAAATCATCCCACCCTCTCCCACAGAGTCCAAAAGACTGTTCTATACATCAGTGTCTCTTTTTCTGTCTTGTATACAGGGTTATTGTTACCATATAGTCCAATTCTCACATCCATACATGACTACTGGAAAAACCATAGCTTTGACTAGACAGACCCATGTTGGCAAAGTAATGCCTCTGCTTTTTAATATGCTATCTAAGTTGATCATAGTTGTTCTTCAAAGGAGCAAGTGTCATATAATTTCATGGCTGTTCTCACCATGTGCAGTGATTTTGGAGCCCAAGCGAAGAAAGTCTGTCACTGTTTCCATTGTTTCCCCTTGTTTTTGCCATGAAGTGATGGGACCAGATGCCATGATCTTAGTTTTTTAAATGTTTAGTTTTAAGCCAGCTTTTTCACTTTCATCAAAAGACTCTTTAGCTCTTCACTTTCTGCCATAAGGGTGGTGTCACTCTGTGTATATGAGGTTATTGATATTTCTCCTGGCCATCTTGAATCCAGCTTGTGCTTCAAGTAGCCCAGCATTTCCCATGATGTACTCTGCATATAGGTTAAATAAGTAGGGTGACAACATACAGCCTTGACATACTCCTTTCCCAATTTGGAACCAGTCTGTTGTTCCATGTCCAGTTCTACCTGTTGCTTCTTGACCTGCATGCAAATTTCTCAGGAGGCAGGTAATGTGGTTTGGTCCCATCACTTCATGCAAATAGATGGTAAAAAAATGGAAACAGTGACATAATTTATTTTTGGGGGTTCAAAAATCACTGCAGATGATGACTACAGCCATGAAATTTAAAAACCCTGCTCCTTGGAAGAAAAGCAATGACCAACCTAGACAACATGCTAAAAAAGTACAGCCATTACTTTGCCAACAAAGGCCAGTCTAATCAAAGCTACGGTTTTTCCAGTAGTCATGTATGGATGTGAGAGTTAGACTTAAAGAAAGGTGAGTGCCAAAGAATTGATGTTTTTGAACTGTGGCTTTGGAGAAGACCCTTAGAGTCCCTTGGACTGCAAGGAGATCAAATCAATCAATCCTAAAGGAAATCAGTCCTCAATATTCATTGGAAGGACTTTTGCTGTAACTGAAACTCCAATTCTTTGGCCACCTGATGTGAAGAACTGACTCATTGGAAAAGACCTTGATGTTGGGTAATACTGAAGGCAGGAGGAGAAGGGACAACAGAGGATGAGACTGTTGGATGGAATCACCAACTTGATGGACATGAGTTTGAGCAAGTTCTGAGAGTTTGTGATGGATGGGAAGCTTTGCCTGTTGCAGTCCATGGGATACTAAAGAGACGGATATGACAGTGCAACTGAACTGAATTAATAGACTCTTTATACATATATCATCAGGGATGAATCTCACATTAACTATGCCGAGTGAAAAAGGCAAACATGAATGATCACATTCTCTGTGACTCCATTTATATAAAATTCTACCTAGTACAAACTATTCTATAATATTTCAAATACATAAGAAGTTGCACGGAAACAGAGCAGTATTGAGAAGGATCACAAAGTGCAAAAATATACTTTGGGAGTAAATATATATTTTGATTATCTTAATTTTCATGGTGTTTTCTCAGATGCCAGTATGACAAAACTTCAAATTATATATATTGAGAATCAGTGTGTGCAAATTTTGCTTCAGTAAAAATATTTTTATGCAATTTATCTCACTTTTATATTTGTAGGGAGAAATTATATGTTTTTCTATCTCTCATTATGCTTTTTGACATAGTATAGAAATATTTAAAGACAGTATTTTTAATATTCATACATCAAGTATAGTTTACATTGAATTATTAATATTTTCTTCTGTTTTATTCTTCTTTCTAACCATTAACAAACTCCAGACAGATTTAAGTATTTAAAATTGATCACTTAATAGAATAATATGGAATTTTAATACTGTATAATGACACAAAATATAAATTATTTTTCTTTCTATTTTTATTTTTCTTATTAAAACATTTTTATTCTATGAATTATTAATTAAAAATATTAACCTATATAAGTGTATCATGCAAAATAAAATCATAAGATGGGGCTCATAATAATTGTAATTAAATTTGTAAGTTAAAATATGCTTAATAATTATAATAGACAATCTTCTAAAAGTAATCCACACATGTTCCATATTAATTAATAATTTACATGCATATTATTTTCTTAACATATCCTTTTGGTTGACACATATATATGACTTAAATATATATATATATACACACACACACATATATATATATATATATGTATTCAGAGTCTGATATATAAATATATATGTGCTTGGAAAGATTGAAAGCAGGACAAGGGGACGGCAGAGAACCAGATGGTTGGATGGTATCACTGACTCAATGGACATGAGCTTCAGCAAGCTCAGGGAGATGGTGAAGGAGAGGGAAGCCTGGTGTGCTGCAGTTTATGGGGTTGCAAAGAGTCAAACATGACTGAGCAACCGACCAACAATGAAATATACGTAGCTTTGTGCTGGGTTTCACTGAAATGGAATAGGCATATCACATTATGGAATACACATGTCGTACTTGTCCCCAGGTTATTTTCTCTAATGTTCAAATGTTTCAGCATTTCTTAAAACTTAGGGAAATAGAGAGGAATATAGAAATGTTCTTTAGGTTAACTGGTTTTATATTCTTGTCTCAATTCTCTCCAATGATATGTAAAAGTAGTCTTCATATTGGCTTTCATTAAAATTCTATGGGATATCATTACCTTTAAAAAAGTCTTACTTTACTTCAAGTATGTCTTACACTTTTTGTTATATAAGAGAGAAATAAATCTATGGGCTAAATAAATAATATATTTTTAATTTTTCTCTAATGGGAGGTAGTTGAGTACATATAAAGCTATATTCATCTAAAACCATAGTAGAATGTGCTTTATTCACAATAAAGCTGTCGTGTGTCAGCCATCTATAATAGGAAATGTATTTGTCTCCTTGGGCAAACAAAAGCTCCAGGTACATTGAATTCTGTAACCTTGAGTAATTAGGCTTTACTTAAACATTTCATATTAGAGAGTTCTACTTAATAAGTTATGTTAGATTCCAAATGCATGGAAATCTGTTTGTTTGTTAATTTGTCAGATAGTATTCATACATTTTGCATGGGAGATTCAAACTAAACTACAAGTTTATAAAAGCCACCAATATCTTAGCAAGGGAATTTAAACTTGTTTTTCCAAACATAGCTCCTTCATGAATAACTGACTCAATATATAAAACAAACAAGATTGAGTTGGAGAAGGGCATGGCAACCACTCCAATATTCTTGCCTGGAAAATCAATGGACAGAGTATCCTGGTGGGCTACAGTCTATGGGGTCCCAAAGAGTCAGATACGACTGAGGTGACAGCATAGACCTTGCTCACCTGGTTCACACCACCTGACAATCAATGTTACCCAGTGATTTACCTTCGTGAATTCCTTAAGGATCTATGAAGCTGTTTGTACAACTCTTGTTTAGAGTATCAATATTTTTAAGGCAACCCATCCATTCAAGGGGCTTCCCTGGTAGCACAGTTGGTAAAGAATCTGCCTGCAATGAGGAAGACCTGGGTTTGATCCCTGGGTTGGGAAGATCCCCAGGAGGAGGGCATGGCAACCCACTCCAGTATTCTTGCCTGAAGAATCCCAACAGAGAGGCCTGGCAGGCTACAGTCTATGAAGTTGCAAAGAGTTGGACTTGACTGAGCAACTAAGCACAGCACAGCACCCACTCAAGACCTCTTCTCTGGGATCTAATCCTTTCACCTTTTCAGAAGTTTGTTTGTTCATGTCATTAAAACCCACATAACCTAGTGGAGTGCAATATGGATGGACAAGTGATTCAAGCGGAAGCTAACCATCTACTGGACAGAAATCCATAAGACTTTTTCACTTGAGAATCTTAATTGGGATAGAGAATATAAAAATGAAGCACACTGGACCAGCGAAACCATATAATGTCAAGGAGTATATCATTACATTTTAGTGGGGAGCTTTGGCTGGAAAATTGATGATCCAAAGAATTAAAGGGGAGAGAAAAAATCCTGCCCAAGGGTGAAATGTTGATTAAGCTAAAAGCAATACACAGTTCTTAGAAAACACAGCACCAAATTCCCACTGCCTACGCTCTGTGATTGTAAGTGCCCGGACTTAGTTTCTTCAGAATGTTAAAGTGAAAGCAGTGCTCGGAATAAATACAAAACAACAACACAGGGAAATGGTTCTTAAATACAGTTTTGCTAAGTATAAAGTAAATCCAAAAAGATTCACATGATGTCCAAAATTGTTCCCATGATTAATAAAATTTATCACCAAAGGATATTGACCAGAGAAAAAGCAAAAGTGCTGTTGGTGTGTCATTTATAAAATATTTTGGTAGAAAATTAGAATTTGAAATGCTCAAAATATTCTATGATGTACAAGTTAAATGATTGTTGTTTGATTTGTGTTTGATTTGAAAGTTTGTTTTGAAGTTTTCATCTTCAGGGAGAAAATGCTTAGCATTTTACATAAAATTATTCAAGTTTTCCTCTCTTTTCTATGTTCAAGACCAGTATGTTTCAACATATGATTTAAAGCATCTTAAGGCTTCCTTACTTCTAGACAATTTTTTTTTTAACATTTGCTCTAGGAGTTCAATTTATTCTAACTTCAGAGGATTACTTCATTAGAAAAAGTATGCAAAAAAATTGAAATGAAGAGTCATTCTATAACATTTTCATGTTGGAGTTTGTGATAAATTTAGTGACAGCGGCATTACCCAACTTGGAATTATGAATTTTCTAGATATATAAATAAAAGTGGAATGAAATTACTTCATAAACTGCTTGGATGGCCTCCTCAGATTTGGAGGCTGAATATTCCCTATTTAAGAATACTGCCTTGGTCCACATACTGGATAACTTGAAAAGTTGTCAGTTTTGAGTGCAATTCAGAATGGGATGGTTTACAGTAATCAGTTTAGGGTATGGTATAAACAACCCTGTAAGTTAGATCATATGACACGTCAAATCTTATGATATTTGTGGTATAATTGATTGAAAAGGACCCTATGTGGTGTTTATGGCAAGTCCCAACAGATAAATCACAATATAGACCCCTAGAGATATAAAACTAGGACAAATCATCTTCACTGGGAGATGATGCACATTTTGACAGCTTCTGTCATGTTAATAAGCCATGGAGAGATAGAGTACTTGGACTTAGGACACCAAGTGGCAATGAAACACAAAGTCATCTTACAACCAGAACTTCCCATTAGGAACTGGTTTCTCTCTAACTCATCAGCTCATAAATATGGCTCAGCTGGTAAAGAATCCGCCTGCAATATGGGAGACCTGGGTTTGACCCCAGGTTGGGAGGATCCTCTGGAGAAGGGAAAGGCTACCCACTCCAGTATTCTGGCCTGGAGAATTACATGGACTGTATAGTCCATGGGGTCACAAAGAGTTCAACACAACTGAGTGACTTTCACTTTTTCACTAATGATACATATGGGTGAATTTTCTCTAGAATCAATGGTATCCAAAAGACAATAGAATATAAAGTGCTGAAAGGAAAACACTGTCAGGCTAGAATTCTATACTCAGTGAAAATAAAATTCAAAATGAAGGTGAAATAAAGTAATTTCAGACAGATGAATGTTGGGAGAATTCATCTCCAGCAGAACCACACTAAAATACCATAAGATGGAAGTAGTTCATGCAGAGGGCATCAGCAAGCTAAGTGAGAAGACAGCCCAATCACGCACCAGCACTTTTGAAGATTACTTAATAGCAAAGTGATTATAAGTAACTCTTCTTTTCTGAAGGGATAGCTATTTATTTTAGCAGAAATTGGCACATATTCCAAGTATAAATTTATATTTCATGCTTTAGGGCCTCATTTAGTACTACTATGAGAGGGATTGCAGTATGCTTTATCATATGGCACATCTCCTATTGTATTATTTTCGACCAAATCACCCATTTAACAGCAAAAGAGTGTGGGAGTATGCACTGGAATGGCCTGTTGAAGTGCCAAATCAAAGGTGATGATTTTCATGCATTTTAAAGTAAATATATTTATATGATGTCCCCAGTAGAAAGAAAATGTCATCTGTTTGGGAACCATGAAATGGAAACATGGTTGACACTGCTTATCAGAACTCCCAATGATGGATTTTAGGAGCATATGCTTTCCATCCTCGTATCTCTAGATTCTGTGGGATTAAAGACTAAGATGTCTAAAGTTCAGAAATCAAGATTTGCCTTAAAGATACAATTAAAGTACTAATGAAGAGAGCAATTTTGGCTCCTCATACTAAGACACCTTGAACAACAGGAAGAAGTAGGGAGAAATATATATTTGTTACTCAGGCCTGCATTTAGGGGCCTCCTGATTACACTATTGACAATGTTATGATAAATAAGAAAATAACTCTAATGTAAATGCTTTTTGTGATAGCTTCCACCTTGAAGTAAGCTTCTCAAAGGATCATACCTGTGGCTATCCATCTATCTATAACATGATGAGAAGTAGTTAATACTATACTTATTATTAGACTGAATAGAGAATTTAATCATATACCAGTTATAGTATTTACTTCATAAATAACAAACCTCAGATAAACGGAATGGATATTTGAAGATACCCTGAAAACAAAATGTGAAGGAAACATCATCGCAGCAAGACATTTCTGGAGAATACTCAGGAAATGATGCGAATTCAGAAATAAAATGGAACTTAAGTATCAATACATGCTTTAGTAGGATAAACCATTCTTCATATTTTTCTAAGGATATTTTTAAAATAGTCTATTTTCCTGATTGAATGACCTCAGAGTCACTGAACTGCCATACTTATTGGTTTCAATCTCTTTTCGGTTAAGGTCATTGTAGGAAATCAACTTAAATATAGTGCATACAAACTTCATTTCTTGTGGAACTTTGCAACATTCACTTAGAGTTCTTTTTTTTTTAATTTTCATCATATTACTCAACAAAAAGTAGGCCAATGGATATGACTAAAGTATATCAACATATTTTCTTTTCTGTTTTAATACACTATCTGGATACTACTTGAATAATTATAGAAAACTGAACTTATAAATTATTTCCTATCATACCATCTAATTTATACTTTCCCCACTTCCAAAAGACAAAACAAACAAACAAAAATTACTCCTTCTCCAGGGCTATGCTTATGCTCTCAGTAAATGGCATTACTCTTCTCCCACTTGATCAATAATGAACTCAGACATTACATTATAATATTTTTGAGTGATTCTATGAGTGACAAAGTCACACCTCTACTCAAATCTCTGCAATGCCTTTCCAATTCACTTACAGTATAACTCAGACATTTTACCATTACCTAAGTGTCTAAAGGAAATGCCAAGCCACTCCAGTGTTCTTGCTTGGAGAATCCCAGGGACAGGGGAGCCTGGTGGTCTGCCGTCTATGGGTCGCACAGAGTCAGACATGACTGAAGTGACTTAGCAGCAGCAGCAGCAGCAAGTGTCTAAATGACCCAGCTCTTGGTTGCTTCTATTCTCATGTCTTACTTCTTTCCAAGTCATTCACTATCTATTAGCCACAATGGCCTTTTTGTTGCTGTTCAAAAACTTCAACCATCTCTCTAACTTATAATATTTGGATTTGCTCTGCTCTCTGCAGGAACACTCATTCATAAGATAATCTGTCATCATATTCTATATCTATCTGTGAGTCAATTTATTTCATTACTGTCTATCTTCCTTCAGTAAAGTGAAAGTTCCATAAGGACAGGGACTTAGTTTTCCTCAGAGTGGTATTCCCATTCACTATATACTCATAATAAATACTAGATAAATATTTCATGAATGAAGTAAAGCTATTAAAATGATGTTGCTTCTACTTCCTTTTACTTCTGTTTGCAATATTTTTTATTTATCACCACTGCACAGGCTACTCCCATTTTTCATCCTACTGAAATAATCTTCTATATGATGACTCCATTTCTACCCCTGACACCATGTAATTCATACTGTAAAGGCCAGTTTTCATTCCAATCCCAAAGAAGGGCAATGCAAAAAAAATGTTCAAGATAACACACAATTGCACCCGTTTCACAAGCTAGTAAAGTAATACTCAATATTCTTCATGCCAGGCTTCAACAGTTCATGAACTGAGAACTTCCAGATGTTCAAGCTGGATTGTGAAAAGGCAGAGGAACCAGAGATCAAATTGCCAACATCCATTGGATCATAGAAAAAGCATGAGAATTTGAGAAAAAAGAAATCTACTTATGTTTCCTTGACTATGTTAAAGGCTTTGACTGTATGTATCACAATAAACTGTGGAAAATTCTCAAAAAGATGGGAATTTGCAGACCACCTTACCTGTGTCCTGTGAAACCTTGCTTCTTGTTGCAGTTCAAGAAGCAGCAATTAGAACCAGACATGTAAAAATGGACAGGCTCCAAGTTGGGAAAGGAGTATGTCAAAGATGTTATATTGTCATCCTGTTTATTTAATTTCTATGCAAAGTACATCATGCAAAATTTTGGATTGGATGAAGCACAAGCTGGAATCAAGATTGCTAGGAGAAATATCAATAACTTCAGGTATGCAGATGACACCACCCTTACGGCAGAAAGAGAAGAGGAACTAAAGAGCCTTGTGATAAAGGTAAAGGAGGAGAGTGAAAAAAACTAGCTTAAAACTCAACATTCAAAAAGCAAAGATCATGGCATCTGGTCCCATCAGTTCATGGCAAATAAATGGGGAAACAATGGAAACAGTGACAAAATGTATTTTCTTGAGCTCCAAAATCACTTCAGATGGTGACTGCAGCCATGAAATTATAAGACGCTTGGTTCTTGGAAGAAAAGCTATGACAAACTTAGACAGCATACAAAAAGCAGAGACATTACTTTGCCGACAGAGGTCCATCTAGTCAAAGCTATGGCTTTTCCATTAGTCATGTACAGCTGAACAATAAAAAAGGTTGAGTGCTGAAGAATTGATGCCTTCCAACTGTGGTGTTGGAGAAGACTCTTGAGTGTCCCTTGGACAGCAAGGAGATCAAATCAGTCAGTCCTAAAGGAAATAAACCCTGAATATTCACTGGAAAGACTGATGCTGAAGCTGAAGCTCCAATACTTTGGCCACCTGATGCAAAGAGCTGACTCATTGGAAAAGACCCTGATTATGGGAAAGACTGAAGGCAGAAGGAAGGGGACAGCAGAGGATGAGGTGGTTAGATGACTCAATGGACATGAGTTTGAGCAAATTATGGGAAATAGTCAAGTACATGGAAGGCTGGCATGCTGCAGTCCGTGGGGTAGCAAAGAGTCAGACATGACTGAGTGACTGAATGACAATCCATGCTTCACATTAAAGTCATTGCTCTAATTTGAAAACACAATACGGTTGCACCATGACCCTAATCTTAAAGCCTCTCAATTGCATTCTTTTGATAGTAACAGAAATTTTAATAGAAGTCTACAAACCTTGACTTCCTCATTAGCCTTTTCTCATTTTTTAAATTTCTGTCTACAGCCATATTCCTTTGTTTTATATACCTTTAAATATTTTCTCCTTGGTTCCCTGGGCATCTGTTTTCTGATTCTATCTCCCCCATATCATGCTAGTTTATTCTGTTATATGTTCCAGATTATCCTGTACATATCTTTCTAATTTATCAAAGTTATTCATAGCTTCCCTCCTGCATAAGAGCAGAGTCCTTGCAAACTAACAAGAAGGTTTGTTCATTCCACTCCTAGTGTGGTCTTGTTCAGGACTGGGTTTACCTGGGTAAGCTGTGCCTCCCTTATATATTTTGAATCAAGGAGCAACTTCCTACATAGATTCTTTACAGGGAACAAATGAGTGGCTTCTTTTTCACAGAGAACCAAAAATCTAATGTCGTATGTGGAATTAACCAGCATTTTGTAAAACAAACTTTCTAGTTGTTAACAGTGTTACATAAGGTTGAGCATGAAATGAGGCACATAGTTAGAAAGCTATTAGAAAATGAGATGGATGAAACTGGAACCTATTATACAGAGTGAAGTAAGCCAGAAAGAAAAACACCAATACAGTATACTAACGCATATATATGGAATTTAGAAAGATGGTAACAATAACCCTGTGTACGAGACAGCAAAAGAGACACTGATGTATAGATCAGTCTTATGGACTCTATGGGAGAGGGAGAGGGTGGGGAGATTTGGGAGAATGGCATTGAAACATGTATAATATCATGTATGAAACAAGTCACCAGTCCAAGTTTGATGCACGATACTGGATGCTTGGGGCTGGTGCACTGGGACGACCCACAGGGAGGGTATGGGGAGGGAGGAGGGAGGAGGGTTCAGGATGGGGAACACAGGTATACCTGTGGTGGATTCATTTCGATATTTGGCAAAACTAATACAATATTGTAAAGTTTAAAAATAAAATAAAATTAAAAAAAAAAGAAAAGAAAACAAATTATAAGAAAACCAAAAAGGTAATTTTCTGTGATATTTTCCTAAGGCTACTAGATAAATTTCTCCAAAGAGATTATGGTATGCCCCTAGCCACCAAAGTTCAAGCTCTACAATATGTAGGAACAGAGTGCTTGGGACACATGGCAAATTTGCTCACTAGATAATGTCCCGTTTCCTCTTTAAGCAGTTATTGCACAAATTATTTTACAGATGTCCTAGAGTCAACTTTCCAAGAAAATTTGCTCTTCACTTGGTAAACAATCTTCAAATAACCCTTAAAAAAAATCTATAGTATATGGTGTATATAGGTGTTCCAAGCACCTAATAAGAACTGGAAAGAGGAACTCCAGATAGTCAGTGCTTACCAGGATTAACAGAAATAAATGATAGTATTTAAGGATAGAATGCAGGAAGCCTACTCTACCTTTAAATTTCCAGAAAAGTAGTGGTTTACTAAAGATCAATATTGAGATAATGTTAACTCTATCAGGTATATTCATTTATTTAATTTTTTTAGGATTTTATTTTATTTTTTATATATATTTTATTTTATTTTTTAACTTTATCAGGTATATTTAAACAAGTATAAAATAGCTGCAGTGATGAGTATGTAGGGACAGAGGAATATTGTTAAATTCAGGACTAATTCATCCTATTATGCAATTTATTATTTTCATATTACAGACAATATTAAGAAAATTTAAGTTCAGATTTTGGGATCATCCCTCAGATTATTATAACATTATCAAATATTATGCATTCAGTACAGAAGTGTCTACCTCTCTGAGGCATTTGAAAGAAGCAATTTTCAAAATCAGCTAAGGAAAATATAGTTTTTAATTTGTCAATTGCTATTGTGATAGTTAATGAGACCATCAACAAAACAAAAAGGAACAATCTACTAAATGGGAGAAAATATTTCCAAATGATATGACTGAGAAGAGGTTAATATCCAAAATATATTAAAAACCCATACAACTCAATATTAAGCAAACAAACAACCTGATTAAAACATGGGCAGAAGACCTAAATAGATATTTTCCAAAGAAGATATACAGATGACCAACAGGTGCTTGAGAAGATGTCCAACATCCCTTAATTCAAGGAATGAAAATCAAAGCCACAATGACATATCATCATACATCTATCAGAATGGCTCATTTCAAAAAGACAACAAATAACAAATGGTGGCAAGGATATTGGTGAAAGAGAACTCTTGTAATTGTGTGGGAAAACTAAATGGTGCAACCACTATGAAAAACAAGATGAGATTCCTCAAAAAAATTAAAATTAGAAATACTATATGATCCTCTAATTAAAATAAATAAATTTAATTAAAAAAAAGAAATACTATATGATCCAGCAATTCCACTCTTGGGTAGATAGCTGAAGAAAATGAAAACTCTAAGTCAAACAGATACACACACCTCAATGTTCATATCAGCATTACTTACAATAGCCAAGATATGGAAGCAATCTAAATGTCTATCAACAGATGATTGGATAAAGAAGATGTGGATGGAATACCACTCAGCCTGAAAAAAATAATTATGCCACTTGCAACAACATAGATGGACCTGGAGGGTATTATGGTTAGTGAAATAAGTCGGACTAAGACAAAATAGACTGACAGAACAAATTAGTGGTTACCAGCATGGTGACCAATTGAGGGAAGGCTAAGATAGGGGAAGGGAATTAAGAGGTCAAAACTATTACATATAAAATAAATAAGCTACAAGGATACATTGCCCAGTACAGGGAATATAGCCAATATTTTATATTATTTTAACTGGAGTGTAATCTATAAAATTTTGAATCACTATGTTATATAAGTGAAACTAATAAAATATTATAAATCAGCTACAGCTCACTAAAAACAAAACAAAATACACAAGGCCAAGACTTGGATGAAGCAGGTAAAGCAGTCACTTTGGGCACAAAATTTAAGAGGGTATAAAAGATCAGTAATCAAAAAAAAAAAAAAATCAGTAATCAGGTAAACTTTTAATGTTCCAAAATTAAAAGTAATACAAAAATTCTATATAAATAAGACATTGATATTTTATTAGATGACATGATCAGTATTAATCTGCTACAAACTACTCTTCTCTAACATGAATAACTACAATAATCTTTCAACTTGTTTCTCTGCATGCTTTTTTATAATCTCCAAAAGATAGATAATGTTCCAAAACCTTAATATTAGAATGTTAATTTCCTCAATAAGTACTTTCAAAAAATATTTTTCATTTTTGTAGGAAAAACTGTAAATTCTTAGATGGAAATGGAGCCTCTCCTTCCAGCTTTCTGTGGTCCATTAACTCATGCCTTCCTTTAGTTCTGAGAATGTACCATGCTCTTTCCTGGGCTTCCCTGGTGGATCAGATGGTAAAAAATCTGCGTGCAATGTGGGAGACCTGAGTTCCATCTCTAGGTCAGGAAGATTCTCTGGAGAAGGGAAAGGCAACCCACTCCAGTATTCTTGCCTGGAAAATTCCATGGACAGAGGAGCCTTGTGGGCTACAGTTCATGGGGTCACAAAGAGTCAGACATGTGCTCT
>NW_011494944.1:841692-850766 GCF_000754665.1 Bison bison bison | reverse complement strand
CACACATGCTATTACCTGGCTCAAACAACCTTGTGTACCATGTCCCCTCTGCTGAGAAACATGTTCCCCCCTTAATTACTTAGCTAACTCCCCCTTGAACTTCTGATTGAAACCAAAGTACCAACTCTGTAAGAAGTCTTCCTTAAGAACAGTCTACATAGAATCAAGTGAGCCCTTTTCTCAAGTCTCTCTAATGCGCCATTACCATTAGTCAGAATACACGCTCCAGGAAAAAAGGGAGACCCTGACTTTGCTCACCATGATATGTCACCATTGCCTAGCCCAGTGCCTGCACACTGTAGATCTTCAGTGGATATTTGTAGAATGAATTTAAAGCTCTAAGTAAAATAATAGATGTCTTGAAAATTATCAAAGATTCTCTTAAAAGTCAGTTAAATATAGTGGAAATGTAAACAAAAACCAATTTAATATACATGCTGATGTTACTTTTTTAAAACTTAACAGAATTAATTACAAGATCCTTTGAATAATTTATCTGAGGGTTATAAGATTTGAATGAGGAGAAATATATTACAGCAATCTGTGAATGCTTTGTCAGAAATAAAATGTAATCTTAGGAATTAGCAGAAATAAAGTAATATTGACAAGGTTAGCTTATAGAAAGATGAAAAAGTGATTTTTTTCCTAGATAAAAGGGAGATTATTAATAGTTGACATGAGAAATCAAAAACTAATTCAGCCCTCTTTCATATGAGTATGTCAAATTATATTGACACTAATATAGAAAAGAAAACAAAGGTTTCTGCAAATAACTTCCCACCCTTGATGTGATTCTTTCAAGACACTCCATAGTCTAACTAGTTATTAATAAATCAAAGGCATGAAAGATAAAATTCATCATTTTGTCCAGCTATTCCCTGCTTCTCCTGAGGCTGCCTGACAAAGTGTGATTTATGATATATAAGAGTTGACTCATTGCAAAAGACTCTGATGCTAGGAGGTATTGGGGCCAGGAGGAGAAGGGGATGACAGAGGATGAGATGGCTGGATGGCATCACCGACTCGATGGACATGAGTTTGAGTGAACTCCGGGAGTTGGTGATGGACAGGGAGGCCTGGCGTGTTGCGATTCATGGGGTCGCAAAAAGTCGGACACGACTGAGCGACTGAACTGAACTGATGATATATAAGGTGTGCTATAGGGCTTGACATGGTGAGTGTGATCTCATTTAATATGTTCTTACAATCAGCTTAGATCTCTTTGACAAGCATTTCATGCACATGTGTTTTCAGAACATAAAATAGGTATCTTAATGAAAACAAACTTTATATCCAAAGATATATTTGCATTCTCTGGCTATTTGCAACTAATATTTTAACTACTCAAATACTCCCTAACTTTCATTAAATTGAAATAATACATGATACTTTTTGTTGTTTAGGCTCCATATGAATCACTTCTCTCTGCTTATAGTGAAAGATAAGAATAAAGAATATTCATAACCCAGGTTGGTAAATAATGAATCTGCCTACTAAGTAATCTAGGTAGACAAAGAAGTAAAACTAAAACCTAATTCTTCTTGATCACATATATATGGAATTTAGGTTTTGGTCAACAATTTCAGTGTGTGGTAGAAGGGTTACCACCACATCATGAACAAGACTCTGACACCAGATATTTGTCCAACAATTTAACTCAATTCTGATGTAATCTACCTAGAGATTGCTTCAGATTCCATAGGTGAAGGGTTCAGTCCTACAAGACTGCTTCCCATCAATCCCTAATCTAGATTACCTGTGCTTCTAACTGATTGGATACAAATCGGTGGTTCTAACAAACTCCACCATCTCAGAATGCCAATCACAAGTCCTGGTGGTCACCTGACAGACTGGCTATAATCCAGAGGCTTCCAGGACACCTTCCTTGGTTGAGTCTGATTAATTTGCTAGAGTAGCTCTAAAAACTCAGGGAGATATTTTACTAACTAGATTTATTATAAAGGGTTATATGTCAGAAATAGCCAGAGGAAGATATGTAGGGCAAGTTATGGGGAAACGGTGTGGAGCTCCATGTGTTCACCAACTTGGAAGCTCTCTGAACCTTACCCTTTAGGGTGCTTTTAGAGGCTTCATTACATAGGCATGATTGATTAAATCATTGGCCATTGACAATTGATTCAATCTCCAATCTCTCTCCCCTACCCAGGAATCAGGGTGGGACTGAAAGTTCCAACCCTCTAACCACAGGGTTGGTATCCTTAGTCACTGCTCCTATCCTTAGGTTAACTTATCACTCTCATCACTCAGGAAATTCCAAGAGTTTAGGAACCTCCTGCCAGAAAAGGGGACAAAATCAAAATACATATTTCTTATTATAAATTCCAGTAATACAGGCATGCAGAAGACTTATTATAATTTTACAAAGTTTGATAGGTACAACAGAAACCCACTATTTTAAAGCTTAAGAAAAGTACTTGCTATGAGATACTTTCACAGAAAATAGTGCCAATTAATATTATTCCAATTTAGTGTAAACAGTATCACAATGTATCACTTATATATTTCATTTTTTTTTTCAAAAAGTTATAAAAAGGTTTAAGTTTCTTCTTCTGATAGCTATTACTTAGTTGACAGCTATTATCTCTCTGGGGCAACGTTTTCTGAAAAATGAAAATGAAAGTCACTAAGTTGTGTCCAGCTCTTTGGGACCACATGGACTGTATAATCCATGGAATTCTCCAGGCCAGAATACTTAAGTGGGTAGCCTACCCCTTCTCCAGTGGATCTTCCCAACTCAGGAATCAAACCAGGGTCTCCTGTATTGCAGGAGGATTCTTTACCAACTGAGCTAACAAAATTTTCTGAGACAGATTAATTTTTTAATTATGAAGAAACTTAAGTATTTGTGACAATTTCTAAAAAGATCATCAAATAGTTGTGTATATGTTTTAATAATTAACAGGAATGCAAACACAGATCTTCTGATTCTGAGCACATGTTCTTAACAAGTGTTATCTATATGTTGACACATAGAATTCTCTGAAGGGCAGCATATTAAGAATAGCAAAATTAATCAAAACTTTAATTTATGCACTATTTGTCCTGGGTATCAGGACAGCTTCCAACAGATTCATAGAACATCTCCAAATGTTTTGCTAAACAAAGGTTTGTTTAACACAGACTCATGGCATAGGCTCACTGATTCACATTCTTTGTCTTCCTTTGGCTCATAGGAGGGATTTGAGAAAGAACTTCTGTAAATTAGGCACTGAGTTGTATCTGCCTGTGGAACTCAGTTTCTCTAGTGGAATCAAACTCAAATTAGCATAAATATTTAGTAGGTTTCCTTGCAATTATTAATAAACCAATAATACCAAATGAGATTTCAAGCTATCTAAACATTTCTGTATTTAGTGCTTGCTGCCTTATAACTTAAAAACACATATTACTTTGGTTTACACTGATCAAATTTAGACACTTTTTAGATAGCAAAATCCTTTGCTACTGCTGCTAAGTCGCTTCAGTCGTGTTCAACTCTGTGCGACCCCATAGACGGCAGCCCACCAGGCTCGCCCATCCCTGGGATTCTCCAGGCAAGAACACTGGAGTGGGTTGCCATTTCCTTCTCCAATGCATGAAAGTGAAAAGTCAAAGTGAAGTCGCTCAGTCGTGTCTGACTTTTAGCAACCCCATGGACTGTAGTCCACCAGGTACCTCCGTCCATGGGATTTTCCAGGCAAGAGTACTGGAGTGGGGTGCCATTGCCTTCTCCGAGCAAAATCCTTTACTACACACTAATTACAAATTATGTGAAATTGCCTAGGCAGTAAGTCATCATACTTATGCCCTCCCATCCACAAACCCCCAAGAATACTTAGTTCAAATGCCATTCTATAGGAGAATTTTATAGTAGGGCAGGGAAAAAAGAAAGCAAAAAGTCAGACATAAATGCCTTGTCAAAAGCCTAAATCCAACAGTAGCATAAAGACCTAAAACTACCAATTTTGAGACAGCCATGTGGCAGAAAGTGCTATCATCTGTTTTAAGCTGGTTTTATACATTATTTGGTTTTTCAGCTTCTGCTGTGCAGTTATTCAACTACAAATACTACACATAGGCATTGGCTGTAATGTACACTCCAACATCTTGAATAGCAGTAGCCCTAATTATAATTTAAATGGATTAATGATTCATAAAAGAAGGATCATTTGTTTGTGTTTTAGTTGTCTCCTTGGATTAAAATATTGTTTGGCAAATAAATGGCAAAATAAAATAATAAAATAAAAATTAGAATTTCCTACTGTATCTTTAGATAAAATAAATTGTAAAATAAACAGCTAAAACAAAATTTTAAGTATTTGTGTGGACCAAATGAATAGTTTAAACACAGATGATTTGATCCAGTGTTTTGTTCCTTGAAAGAAATGGAATATTTATTCTGGATAATGCATATATTTCTGTTTTTACAAAGAAGGTTTTGATTGTCAACTGAACTTATACATAAGGTTTTGTAAATAATAATATCATGTTGAACTTATTCAGGATTTTAGGTTTTTAAAACATGATTTTTTCAGTTCTTTTTAACTCGATATAATTATTTATGGCATATATAAACCTTGAAAAAGTGGTGTAGTATAGTATTCAGACTGTTCTCTGTAATATTTCATTGCATTTAATTAAGATTGGATATAATTTATCAAAATCTTTAAAGTATTTATAAAGAGAGCACTATTGAGAGTTTATACAGAGGAAAAAAGAATAAAGCATATTAAAATTTTTTCTGTTAAAAGGTGGATAATTTCCATTCTAATTTTTCTTTAATTGATTTTATTGTTTGGCATTCAATGTTAGGGGAAAAAACTACTAGTCTCATGGCTAAGATCATTATGAACTGCATAAACTATTTGGTACCAAAGCTTTGAACTAAACTTCAGACTCCAGGTTTTCTGTGAATTTAGTGTACATGTTTTTGTTTTTAAGTGTGGTAGGATTTATACCCCACAGCTACATATCTCTGAATCCTACTCTTATATTGATGCCAAAAGAACTGATTTAGGGACAAGTTCTTTTCTTATATGGAAACATAAATATATCCCAAACTGCACTGAACTCTAGCAAGCACCTAGCCTAAGGTAATTATCTTGTGCCTTGTAATGGATTGAATAGTATTACCCCAAAGTTATGACCAAGTTGTAGACCCCGGTGCTCTCCATCTCCCCACCAGTGCCTGTGAATGTGAGCTTATTTGGAAGCAAGATATTTACAGATATAATCAAGGTAAGAATCTTAGGAAGGAAACATCTAGAATAAGGGAGATCCTAAATCTAATGACCAGAGGGCCTTATACTAAGAAAAATTAGATCAAAGACACAAGCAAGAAGGTCACATGATAACAAAGGCAGAGATGGGATTATGCTGATACAAGCCAAGGCTTTCCATGAGCCTCTAGGGGCTGATCCAGTCAAGGTAAGTTTCTCCCTAGAGTCTTCTAAGGGAGTATGGTCCTACAAGCACCTTGATTTTGCTTTAATGTTCTAGCCTCTGCAACAGTGAGAGAAAAAAAAAAATTGTGTTAAACCATCAATTTTGTTGTAATTTGCCCAGTAACCCTAAGAAACTTATACATGCCTCAAGTATTTGGTTAAATAAATACTACCATTACACATTTCAAAAGAGTGGTCACCAGTGTTGATTATGGTAAACATACAGTTTATTTTCAGATGTTTTTGTTTTTTAATTTCTACTTAACAATGGATATTATTATATTTAATCAAACATGTTTTATTCTGTACAATCTTGCTTGGATGTGTCACCACTGAATACCATCTCCTATGACTCCTTACTTCTTTTTAATTTATGAAGATTTGCTATGTATTGGATGTTTGTGGCTCCTGAAAATTCATATGTTGAAGCCCCTAACTCCCAAAGTGATTTGTATTTAGAGGTAGGTGCCTGGGCTTTCCTGGTGGCTCAGTAGTAAAAGAATCCACCTCCCAATTAAGCAGATGCAAGAGACTTGGTTTAGATCCCTGGGTTGGGAAGAATCCCTGGAGAAGGAAATAGCAACCTACTCCAGTATTCTTGCTTGGAGAATACCATGGACAGAGAAATTTGGTGGTCTACAGTCCATTGGATCTCAAAGAGTCAGACACGACTCAGTGACAGAGCCTGCACTTCTGGGAGGTGATGGAGCTTAGATAAACAGGCAGGTGGGGCCTCCATGGTGTGATTAGTCTCCTTATAAAAAGAGGGAGAAAGATCAGAGCTAGCATTTTATCTCTCTGTTGTGAGCATACAGAAGGAAGGCATCCATCTGTAAGTCAAAGAAGGCCCTTACCAGGATCAGAGTCTATGGGCATCCTAATGATCAACTTTCCAGCTTCCAGAATTGTGAGAATTTTCTCTATGAGAAATAGATATATTTTACTTAAACCAGACAGCCTATGGTATTTTGTTATAATAGCCTGAGCTGGCTAATACAAGCTTGGATAAAGTGGAAAGACGGGTGCAAAATCAAGTTCTAGAAAACCATTTTAAATTATAAGAAAGTGAAGCAAAAATTATTTAAATATTTCCACATACTCCACTTACACTGCGAAATTAAGGAAATGTGTGCTTTAATCAAGCCTTTTAAAATGAACACACTTTTCTTACAAGAGTAATTAATAACCCATGAATGTTAATTATATTTGCCAGGTTAATTTTCATCCTGTATACACTGCAAGAAAGGTTTGAAACTGATGAATCATCTTCCATTTGAAGTGTCATTTATAGAACTAAGAGCTAACCATATGAATCTTGGAGATATAGTTTTGTCAAGACTGGAATTCAATCTTGTAAAAAACATATCTCAGGCTTGAGAATGGAACTGATAATTAGTCAACCATGCAGTTAAATGTTACATAGAGTAGAGCTGTATCCTGCTCAATTTTGTCCAGTCTTTAAATAGAACGACTTAAAAAAATAAATAAATAGAATGACTTTTAGTTTTGTGATCTCTACTCCACAAACTTTATCAAATTATGTCTGTAATGTCTACTCTCTGAAATTTAAAGATCAAAAACATTCCACTATATATTAATCTGATTTTGGTATTGACCAACTGGTGATGTCCATGTGTGGTGCTGTTTTTGTGTTGCTGGAAAAGGGTGTTTACTATGACCAGTGTATTCTCTTGACAAAACTCTGTTAGCCTTTGCCCTGCTTCATTTTGTACTCCAAGACCAAACTTTCCTGTTATTTTGGTTATCTCTATACTTTCTACTTTTGCATTCCAATCCCCTATGATGAAAACTGCATCTTTTTTTGGTGTTAGTTCTAGAAGGTCTTGTAGGTCTTCATAGAACCTGTCAACTTTAGCTTTTTGTGCATCAGTGATCAGGGTACAGACTTGGATTACTGTGATGTTGAATGATTTACCTTGGAAACGAGATGAGATCATTCTGTCATTTTGAGATTACACCTAATTACTGCATTTCAGCCTCTTTTGTTGATAATTATGGCTGCCTCATTTCATCTGAGGGATTCTTGCCCACCATATTAGATAAAATGGTCACCCAAAATAAAGTCACCCAAAATTTTAGTCTGATGGTTCCTAAAATGTTGATATTCAACCTTGCCATCTCCTGCTTGACCACTTCCAATTTACCTTGATTCATGGACCTAGCATTCCAGGTTCCAATGCAATATTGTTTGTAGCATAGGACTTTACTTTCACCACCAGATACATCCACAGCTGAGCATCATTTCTGCTTTAGCCCAGCCAGGTATTCTCACTGGACCTATTAGCAATTGCCTTCCATTCTTCCTTAGTAGCATATTGGACACCTTCCAACTCCGGGAGCTCATCTTCCGATGTCATATCTTTTTCCTTCTCATACTGTCCATGGGGTTCTCCAGGAAAAATACTGGAGTGGGTTGCCATTTCCTCCTCTAGTGGACCAAATTTTGTCAGAACTCTTCCATATGACTTATCCATCTTGAGTGGCCCTGCACTGCATGGAACATAGATTCACTGAGTTACACAAGCCCATTAGCCACAACAAGGCTGTGATCCATGAAGAGGAGATCGGAGTACAGAGTTCCAAAATAATAGATTCTTATCATTTTTTCAGTTTATTGTCTGTTTTGATGGAGTGACCAACACCCAGAATGTTTTACTTTTACCTCTTAAAATTCCTTTTTAAATAATGACCTAAGTTGTGTGCTGATTGAATAAAATTGATAAGAAACTATTTGACTAGCTTCCTAAAATTCATCACATAGATAATGCCCTTTGTGATTACAGCATGATCATATTTGATATATCATTAGTAACATTCCTTGAGATAAGGGCATTGTGTCTCATATTTAAAACCAACATGCTATTAATTGCCTTTTGATTTGATATAATATAATGTATCTGTGTAATGATTTAAGAAAATTCAAACTGCAAAAATCCTCTCATACAATACAAACTAGCGAGTAATTCACATTTGAAAATAGACTATACTATGACATTTTTGAACTGTGGTGTTGCAGAAGACTCTTGAGAGTCCTCTGGACTGCAAGGAGATCCAACCAGTCCATTCTGAAGGAGATCAGCCCTGGGATTTCTTTGGAAGAAATGATGCTAAAGCTGAAACTCCAGTACTTTGGCCACCTCATGCGAAGAGTTGACTCATTGGAAAAGACTCTGATGCTGGGAGGGATTGGGGGCAGGAGGAGAAGGGGACGACAAAGGATGAGATGGCTGGATGGTATCACTGACTCGATGGACGTGAGTCTGAGTGAACTCCGGGAGTTGGTGATGGACAGGGAGGCCTGGCGCACTGCGATTCATGGGGTTGCAAAGAGTCGGACACGACTGAGCGACTGAACTGGACTGAACTGAACTGATGACATTTTTTAGGATTTCTAATATATGACAAAATGCAAAATGTAAGAAAGGAGAACAAAAGAGAAAAAGAGAGAGAAAAGTTAAAAAAAGCTAAATGAGGATACAGAAGATTGCTTCATCTTAATCCTAGAGCACTAAGGAAGGTACTTTTCTCAAGTAAGGTTGCAGGTCTGATTATCTTAGTGCATCAGAACTGACAACAACAGCAGGAACACAGTTAATTTTGTTAAGGACC
>NW_011494944.1:835462-841592 GCF_000754665.1 Bison bison bison | reverse complement strand
AAGATGAAATAAAAGGTTAAACTTTTCTTCCTGAACATTGCTACTTTCTGTGAGCATGTTTCAAGGATTGAAGACAGAAAATGGAATATTTAACATAAAAGATAATGAGACGAACATTCATTCATTCATAACGGATGTCATCCATGTACTACCTACTGTGATAGGTACTGTGGATACCACAGTGAACAAAAATGACAAAAAGCTCTGCCTTCATGTAGTGTACATTATGGTGCAGGTGATACATAACAAAATAAATAATGAAGCCCTATGATATGTTGGAAGTGATAAGTTCTGTTCAGTTCACTTGCTCAGTCGACTCTGACTCTTAGTGACCCCATGGACTGCAATACTCCAGGCTTCCCAGTCCATCACCATCTCCGGGAGCTAACTCAAACTCATGTCGATGCTATCCAAACATCTCATCCTCTGTCATCCCATTTTCCTCCCAGCTTCAATCTTTCCCAGAATCAGGGTCTTTTCCAATGAGTCAGTTCTTCACATCAGGTGGCCAAAGTTTTGGAGTTTCAGCCTAAGCATTAGATTTTCCAATGAATATCCAGGACTGATTTCCTTTAGGATGGACTGGTTTGATCTTCATACAGTCCAAGGTACTCTCAAGAGTCTTTCCCAACAGCACAGATAAAAAGCATTAATTCTTTGTCATTCACTTTTCTTTATATCCCAACGCTCAAATCCATACACGACTACTGGAAAAACCATAGCTTTGACTAGACGGACCTTTGTTGGTAAAGTAATGTCTCTGCCCTGTACCTTCTCCACTGCCCTGTAATATGCTGTCTAAATTGGTCATAGCTTTTCTTCCAAGGAGCAGACCTTTGTTAATTCCGTGGCTGTACTCACAATCTGCAGGGATTTTGGAGCCCAAACAAAGAAAGTCTCTCACTGTTTCCATTGTTTCCCCATCTATTTGCCATGAAGTGATGGGAGCGAATTCCATGATCTTAGTTTTCTGATTGTTGACTTTTAAGTCAAATTTTTCACCCTCCTCTTTCACTTTCATCAAGAGGCTCTTTAGTTCTTCTTCACTTTCTGCCATAAGGGTGGTGTCATCTGCATATCTGAGGTTATTGATATTTCTCCCAGCAATCTTTATTTCAACTTGTGCTTTATCCAGCTCAGCATTTCTCATGATGTACTCTGCACATAAGTTAAACAAGCAGGGCGATGAACCACAGCCCCAACATACTCCTTTCCCATTTGGAACCAGTCTGTTGTTCCATGTCCAGTTTTAACTGTTGCTTCTTGACCTGCATACAAGAGGCAGGTCAGGTGGTTTGGTATTCACATCTCTTTCAGAATTTTGTAGAGTTTATTGTGATCCACACAGTCTAAGGATTTGGCATAGTCAATAAAGGAGAAGTATGTTTTTCTGGAACTCTTTTGCTTTTTTGATGATCCAAAGGATGTTGGCAATTTGATCTCTGGTTTCTCTGCCTTTTGTAAATCCAGCTTGAACACTGGAAGTTCACAGTTCAGGTACTGTTGAAGCCTAGCTTGGAGATTTTTGAGCATTACTTTGCTACTGTGTGAGATTAGTGCAATTGTGTGGTAGTTTGAGCATCCTTTGGCACTGCCTTTCTTTGTGGTTGGAATGAAAACTGGCATTTTCCAGTTGTGGCCACTGCTGAGTTTTCCAAACTTGCTGGTATATTGAGTGCAGCACTTTCACAGCATCATCTTTTAGGAGATTCAACTGGAATTCCATCATCTCCACTAGCTTTGTTCCTAGTGATGCTTCCTAAGGCCCACTTAACTACACATTCCAGGATGTCTGGTTCTAGGTAAGTAATCACACCATTGTGATTATATGGTTTGTGAAGATCTTTCCTGTGTATTTCTGTGTATACTTGCCACCTCTTCTTAATATCTTCTGCTTCTGTTAAGCCCATACCGTATCTGTCCTTTATTGTGAACATCTTTGCATGAAATGTTCCCATGGTATCTCTAATTTTCTTGAAGAGATCTCTATACTTTCCCATTCTGTTGTTTTCCTCTATTTCTTTGCATTGATCACTGAGGAAGGCTTTCTTATCTCTCCTTGCTATTCTTTGGAACTCTGCATTCAAATGGGTATATCTTTGCTCTTTGCCTTCTGTTCCTCTTCTTTTGCAGCTATTTTTAAGGCCTCCTCAGAGAACCATTTTGTCTTTTTGCATATCTTTTTTCTTGGGGATGGTGTTGCTCCCTGCCTCCTGTACAATGTCATGAAACTCCATCCATAGTTTTTCAGGCACTCTGTCTATCAGACCTAATCCTTTGAATCTATTTATCCACTGTTTAATCATAAGGGATTTGATTTAGGTTATACCTGAATGGTCTAGTGGTTGTCCCTACTTTCGTCAATTTAACTCTGAATAAGGAGCCAAAGTCAGCTCTCAGTCTTGTTTTTGCTGACTGTATAGAGCTTCTCCTTTTTTGGCTGCAAAGAATATAATCAGTCTCATCTTGGTATTGATCATCTTGTGATGTCCATGTGTAGAGTCTTTCTTGTGTTGTTGGAAGAGGGTGTTTCCTATGACCAGTGCATTTTCTTGGCAAAACTCTATTAACCTTTGCCCTACTTCATCTGTACTCCAAAGCCACGTTTGCCTGTTACTCCAGGTATTTCTTGACTTCCTACTTTTGTATTCCAGTCCTCAATGAAAAGGACATCTTTTTTAGGTGTTAGTTCTAGAAGGTCTTGAAGGTCTTCATAGAACTGTTCTTCTTCAGCTTTACTGTTTGGGGCATAGACTTGGATTACTGTGATATTGAATGATTTGCCTTGGAAACAGAAATCATTCTATTGTTTTTGTGTTGCATCCAAGTGCTGCATTTCAGACTCATTTGTTGACTATGATGGCTACTCCATTTCTTCTAAGGGATTCTTGCCCACAGTAGTAGATATAATGATCATCTGAGTTAAAGTCACCCATTCCAGTCTATTTAGTTCACTGTTTCCTAAAATGTCAGTGTTCAGTCTTGCCATCTCCTGTTTGACAACTTCCAATTTGACTTGATTCATGGACCTAACATTCCAAGTTCCTATGCAATATTGCTCTTTATAGCATGGGACTTTACTTCCATCACCAGTTACATCCACAACTGGGTGTGGTTTTTGTCTTTGGCTCCGTCTCTTCATTCTTTCTGGAGTTATTTCTCCACTGATCTCCAGTAGCATATTGGGAACCTACCAACCTGGGGAGTTCATCTTTCAGTGTCCTATCTATTTGCCTTTTCATACTGTTCATGGAATTCTCAAGGCAAGAATACTGAAATAGTTTGCCATTCCCTTCTCCAGTGGATAGAGTTTTGTCAGAATTTTCCACCAAGACCATCCATCTTGGGTGACCCTACATGGCATGGCTCATAGTTTCATTGAGTTAGACAAGGCTGTAGTCCATGTGAACAGATTGGCTAGTTTTCTGTGATTGTGGTTTTCAGTCTGTCTGCCCTCTGATGGAGAAGGATAGGAGGCTTTTGGAAGCTTCCTGATAAGAAAGACTAACTGGTATCAATGTTCCTTTGGAATCTCTAACTTTTTTGAAGAGATCTCTAGTTTTTCCCATTCTATTGTTTTCCTCTATTTCTTTGCATTGATCCCTGAGGAAGGCTTTCTTATTTCTTCTTGGTATTCTTTGAAACTCTGCATTCAGATGCGTATATCTTTCCTTTTCTCCTTTGCCTTTAGATCCTCTTCTTTTCTCAGCTATTTGTAAGGCCTCCTTAGATAATCATTTCCCCTTTTTGCATTTCTTTTACTTGGGGATGTTCTTGATCACTGCCTACTGTACAATGTCATGAATTTTCCATAGTGCTTCAGGCACTCTGTCTTTCAGATCTAATCCCTTGAATCTATTTGTCACTTCCACTGTATAATCATAAGAGATTTGGTTTAGGTCATACCTGAATGGTCTAGTGGTTTTTCCTACTTTCTCCACAGATAAGTTCTGTGAAGAAAAGCAAAGCAGGAAAAGTAAACTAGGAGTTTCATTTAATTTTAACAAAGGAAATCAAGGAAATTGTGGTGGAGAAAGTAGCATTTGAGTGAAAGGTACAAAGAGGTAAAAAAGCAATCATGGTGGATATCTGGAGATCGGTATTTTCAGTCAGAGAAAACACATTTAAAGAATCTAATGGAAGAAAATCCTTGGCATTTTCAAATCACCAGGAGGTTAGGGCAGCAATAATGCTGGAACAAGGTAAAGGGGAGAAAAATCGTCAGTGTTCAGAATGGTACACCAGGCAAAGCATATACATGGTTTTGAAAAGTGTAATATGATTCTACCTTTCACTCAAAGTGAGACCATAAGTTACTGAAGGTAACTGAGCAGGTGAGTGATATGACTTCAATTATTTTATGTTCTTGTTTATGTATTGAGGGTAGATTAGAAGTGATGGCAAATGTGGAAGGAAGAAGAGAATATTTAAAAATTCAGATGAAGTATAAGTTGACTTGAACTGGGTGAATAATAATAATAGTAAGATTCGTTTAGATACCTTGATGGTAGAATTGCTGAGAAATGAGTGTTATGCATGACTGAAGCTTGCATATTATACTAGATTGTAGGACCAGAAGGAACCAATAAATTTTTGGAGTTGTAGTAGTAAAGGAGTGAACTGGAAAGATGACAGTTAATATGCAGAGAGTTGGTCGCTTAAAATTTAGCTTATAACCACTTGTATTATGAGTTATGACATGGAGCTGAGATAATGGAATTGAGTAATTGAGGCAAGAGTATTGAAAATGAGTACGTCACATACCTAAGGATGAGGAATTTCATGGAAAACCAAAATTATGACAGGGGCAGAATTACAAATATTGACAGGAAATCAGGATGTAAAATTTTCATAGAATAAGGGAACATGTCTACAAAAGTTGAATAGAGAAGTTAACAGACTCTAATGGCATATGATTCCAAATTGGAGAGGTGAGAGGAAAAGCAAGTGCAAAAACTCTGGAAGTAGAAAAGTGTAGGAGAGGATATTTATTTCACTTCTAGAGACAGTGGATAGAGTTGAGGGTAAGACATAATCTACCTCTTAGAGGGCTGAGCACTGAAGAATTGATGCTTTTGATCTGTAGTTTTGGAGAAGATTCTTGAGAGTCCCATGGACTGCAAGGAGATCAAACCAGTCCATCCTAAAGGAAATCAGTCCTGAATATCCATTGGAAGGACTGATGTTGAAGCTGAAACTCCAATACTTTGGCCACCTAATGTGAAGAGCTGACTTATTGGAAAAGAGCCTGATGCTGGGAAAGATTGAAGGCAGGAGGAGAAGGGGGAGCAGAGGATGAGATGGTTGGTTGGCATCACGGACTGGATGGACATGAGTTTGAGCAAGCTCTGGGAGTTGCGGATGGACAGGGAAGCCTGGCATTCTGCAGTCCACGGGGTCACAGTCAGTCTGACTGAGCGACTAAATTGAACTGAACTAGAGGGCTAACCTGAAAGTAGCAGCATTGAGGAGAGAGGTGACAATAAGAATGAGAAAGCAAATAAAAAAATTTAGAGATTTCTGAAAATTGAGAATCCTCTTTTGCACTTTGTGTCCTGAGAGAATCTTCCAAAATGGATTTTTTAAAAAAAATTCCATTTAAACAACCAGTAACCTTGGGAATGGGAGATATTATCATCCCCTTTTGCCAAGATAAAGCTCAGTAGCCATGTTCAGATGACTATTAGAAGATTTAAGTATTAGCACAATGTCAACTCAACTAGTGTTACATAATCCACACAATTTACAATACAATAAGAGAGTATGTTTAGTCAGTCAGTTCAGTCACTCAGCCGTGTCCGACTCTTTGCAACCCCATGAATGGCAGCATGGCAGGCCCCCCTGTGCATCACCAACTCCTGGAGTTTACACAAACTCATGTCCATCGAGTCGGTGATGCCATCCAGCATCTCATCCTCTGTTGTCCCCTTCTCCTCCTGCCCCCAATCCCTCCCAGCATCAGGGTCTTTTCCAATGAGTCAACTCTTCGCATGAGGTGGCCAAAGTATTGGAGTTTCAGCTTCAACATCAGTCCTTCCAATGGATATTCAGGACTGATTTCCTTTAGGATGGACTGGTTGGATATCCTTGCAGTCCAAGGGACTCTCAAGAATCTTCTCCAAAACCACAG
>NW_011494944.1:818943-835362 GCF_000754665.1 Bison bison bison | reverse complement strand
TCGTCCCCCTTTCCTCCCTCCCTCGCCCCCCAACTCCCCTCCCCAGCATCAGGGTCTTTTCCAATGAGTCAACTCTTCGCATGAGGTGGCCAAAGTATTGGAGTTTCAGCTTCAGCATCAGTTCTTCCAGTGAACACCCAAGACTGATCTCCTTTAGGATGGACTGGTTGGATCTCCTTGCAGTCCAAGGGATGCTCAAGAGTCTTCTCCAACACCACAGTTCAAAAGCATCAATTTTTTGGTGCTTAGCTTTCCTCACAGTCCAACTCTCACATCCATCCATGACCAGTGGAAAAACCACAACCTTGACTAGATGGACCTTTGTTGGCAAAGTAATGTCTCTGCTTTTCAATATGCTCTCTAGGTTGGCCATAACTTTCCTTCCAAGGAGAGGGCATGTTAACCAATTAATTAAATAAAACTCTTTTAAAGGTTATTTTAAAGTTATCAAGGCGAAGATGAATGAACATATTACAACTTAGAAGTGGACCTGGGTTTGAGTCTCAAATACACCATTAAATAATTGTGTGGTTTTGGACAAGCCATGTAAAATCACTGTATTACTACTTGAATTTAAAATGAAGATAATAATACCTAAATTGTAGATTGTGATAAAGATTTATATGTAATTTATCACTCAGTTATAAATCACTTACTTAATTATAAATGTATGATAAGTATTAAATAGAATACTTAATCTTAGACCACAAGGTAATTTCTTAGAAAAATATTCAAATATTGAGATAAAATAATATATCATCATAGTTTAATATTAAATAATTTACAGCCTTAATAAAAATATTTTGGAGATGCATTGCTGAGACGAAATTTACAATTAGCCAAACGCACAAATCTTAAGTGTATACCTTCTTGGGTTTTATATATTTATGCATTCATATTCACTTTACCCATATGAAGATAAAGAACAGTTCCACAGCATCAAAAGTTTTCTTTTCCTCCATTTTACTCAATAACCACACAAGGCTAAGACTATTCTAACTATTATCACCACAATTTTCTTTTGCCTTCTGCAGAACTTCATTTATTTTCAGTTATGTGGTATTTAACCTTTTGTGTCTGGCTTATTTTTTTCAACAAAGTGTTTTTTTTGAGATTTGTCCATTTTATTGTATGTTCAGTTCATTTCAGTTCAGTTTCTCAGTCATGTCTAACTCTTTGCGATCTCATGAACCACAGTACGCCAGGCCTCCCTGTCCATCACAAACACCCGGAGTCCACCCAAAGCCATGTCCACTGAGACGGTGATGCCATCCAATCATCTCATCCTCTGCCATCCCCTTCTCCTCCTGCCCTCAATCTTTCCCAGCGTCAGGCTCTTTTAAAATGAGCCAGCTCTTCACATCAGGTGGCCAAAGTATTGGAGTTTCAGCTTCAACATCAGTCCTTCCAATGGATATTCAGGACTGATTTCCTTTAGGATGGACTGGTTGGATATCCTTGCAGTCCAAGGGACTCTCAAGAATCTTCTCCAAAACCACAGTTCAAAAGCATCAATTCTTCTGTGCTCAGCTTTCTTTATAGCCCAACTCTCACATCCATACATGACCACTGGAAAAATCATAGCCTTGACTAGATGGACCTTTGTTGACATAGTAATGTCTCTGCTTTGTAATATGCTGTCTAGGTTGGTCATAACTTTCCTTCCAAGGAGTATGAGTCGTTTAATCTCATGGCTGCAGTCACCATCTGCAATGATTTTGGAGCCCAGAAAAATAAATTCAGCCACTGTTTCCCTATCTATTTGCCATGAAGTGATGGGACCGGATGCCATGATCTTAGTTTTCTGAATGTTGAGCTTTAAGCTAACTTTTTCAGTCTCCTCTTTCACTTTCATTAAGAGGCTCTTTAGTTCTTCTTCACTTTCTGCCATAAGGGTGGTGTCATCTCGATATCTGAGGTTATTGCTCTTTGTCCCAGCAATCTTGATTCCAGTTCGTGCTTCCTGCAGCCCAGCATTTCACATGATATACTCTGCATATAAGTTAAATAAGCACGGAGACAATATACAGCCTTGACATACTCCCTTTTCCTATTTGAAACCAGTCTGTTGTTCTATGTCCAGTTCTAACTACTGCTTCCTGACCTGCATACAGGTTTCTCAAGAGGCAGGTCAGATGGCCTGGTATTCCCATCTCTTTCAGAATTGTCCAAAGTTTGTTGTGATCCACACAGTCAAAGGCTTTGGCATAGTCAATAAAGCAGAAATAGATGTTTTTTTCTGGAACTCTAGTACTTAGTTCTTTATTGGTGTTAATGATTACTGTATAAGTCAATATAACAGTTTTTAAATATTTTCTCCTATTGATAGACTTTTTCTAGCTTTTGCTGATTGTTAAAAAAAGGTTTTGTGAATGTTTTTCCCTTGTAATTTTTGTGTGAAAATTAAACCATTTATTTTTTGTATATACATAGAAATTGAACTGTGTCATTGTGGATGTATGCATATTCCAAAACTTTATTAATGTAATTTAATATAATACCTTTTGTGAATTATTTTGGGATTTCTATACAAACTAAGTCATCTACAAATAAAGATAGTTGTATTTCTTTTCAGTCTGTATACCTTTATTATTTTTATACTTCATTGGACCCTTCAGAACAATATTGGCTATAAGTGACAATAAGAACAATTATGAAAATCTTTGGCTTGTCACAAATTTGGGGGAGAAAATGGTCAGTCTTTCATCATGAGATATGTTAAGTACTGGATTTTTTTGTTTATGCCCTATTTCAATTTGAGAAAGTTACAGTCTACTTCTTGCTTATGAGCGATTTTTTTGTTGTTGTTAAGGGATGCTAAATTTTTTCAAATGCTTTTTCTTTATCTGCTGAGATGACAATGTTTTATTAGTTCTTTATTGATAACATGGTATATTACTTTGATTGCTTTTTGAATATTAAAACGATCTTGCATTACTGGATTAAACCTTGCTTAGTCGTGGTATACAATCATTTTCACAAGTTGCTGGATTTAGTCTGCTAATATTTTACTGAGGGTTTTTATGATTATATTCCTGAGTTATGTTAATCTGTAGTTTCCACATTTTTCTTCTCTTTTTTAAAGATTTCATTGTTTGGTTTTTGTATAATGGACTATGAGCCTCACAAAATGAGTTGGGAATTATTTCTCTTACTTTCTGAAAAAGTTCATGAAGGATTGATAATATTTTTCAATTGAATATTTAAAATAATTTACCAGTGAAGCCATGTGGTTCTGGAAATTCTTTTATGAAAGACTTTTAATTACTAATTCAATAAATTTATTCTAATTGGTATATTCAGATTTTCAATTCATTTTTGTTTTGATCTTGGTAATTTATGTCTGGCTTCCCCAGTAGCTCAGCGGTAAAGATCTACCTTCAATGCAGAAGATGCAGGTAAAGTGGGTTTGATCCCTGGGTGGGGAAGATAATCTGGAGGAGCAAATGGCAACCTATTCCAATATTCTTGCCTGGAAAATCCCATGGACAGAGGAGCCTGGCGGGCTACAGTTCATGTGGTCACAAAGAATTAGACATAACTGAGCAACTGAGTATGCAATGCAAATGCAAATGCAAGCTGTGTCTTACTTAGGAATTTGTCCTGTAAATACTTTTTAGAAGTTGTTGGCATAAAGCTATGTCTTCCAAAGTAGTTAATTTTTTATGGTTAGTAGTATTGCTAAGTCACTTCAGTCGTGTCCGACTCTGTGCGACCCCATAGACGGCAGCCCACCAGGCTTCCCCATCCCTGGGATTCTCCAGTCAAGAACACTGGAGTGGGTTGCCATTTCCTTCTCCAATGCATGAAAGTGAAAAGTGAAAGTCAAGTCACTCAGTTGTGTCCGACCCTCAGCGACCCCATGGACTGCAGCCCTCCAGGCTCCTCAGTCCATGGGATTTTCCAGGCAAGAGTACTGGAGTGGGGTGCCATTGCCTTCTCCGTAGTAGCATTAATCTCCATTTATTTTTAAATTTAATAATGTGTGTAGTCTTTCTTTTTATTCACTAACTAAATGTGTGTCAGTTTTGTTGATCTTTTCTAGGCTCAATTTTGGGGTCATTAAGTTTCTCTTTTATGTTTGATTTCAACTTGAATCTTTTTTACATTTTCATTTTGCTTGCTTTGAGTTTAGTCTTATTTTTCTATTTTCTAAAGGTTTGAGATTTAGTTATTGATTAACTATCTCTCTTTTTACATTAAATCTTTGTTTTGAAATAATTTCAGGTTTATACATAGTTGTAAGAAATAATACAGAGAGATCTTATATAACCTTACTCAGTTTCATCCATTAACAACATCTTGCACAACTAGGATAACATTATAACCAGGATATAAAGACTGAAATAATCATGGTAAAGAACATTTCCATCATCTCAAGGATTCCTCCTGCTATTCTTTAATAGTCATGCCTAAATCCTTAGGAGTGAACAGTGAAGTCGGTCAGTCGTGTCCGACTCTATGTGACCACATGGACTGTAGCCTATCAGGCTTCTCCGTCCATGGAATTTTCCAGGAAGAGTGCTGGAGTGGATTGCCATTTCCTTCTCCAGGCGATCTTCCCGACCCAGGGATCGAACCCAGGTCTCCTGCTTTCCAGGCAGACGCTTTACTGTATGAGCCACCAGTTACTAATCCATCCTCCATTCCTACTATTTTGTCACTTCACTAGTGTTATATAAGTGAAATCCTACAGTATATAACCTTTTGTGATTGTATTTATTCACCCAGTGTATTTCTCTGAAGATTAACTGAAGTTTTTGCATGTATCAATTGAAAAATCAATAACGGTGATTATGCAAATAAGGCTGTTAGTCTGTGGGGAAAATGTAGGACTTCAAATGGATTGCTGATAAAGACAGAAAAAAGAATAGAAGATTTTGATTTAAAAAACTTCTTTGAACAGAATGCATTCTATTTCCATTTTAATACTAACTTTTATGTGGTCATAATTAATCACATATAATTATGTGATTTTAGTATTCTGAGCCATCAACACACATAATAGTCTTTTGAAGAATGAATAAACTCATGAATAGATGAACAGATGAAAATCTATTCTTGAATTTTTCCAATATTGTCTAGTCATGTTTGCAGCCTCATTCTCAAAACACCCAGCTAGTAACCCATAAAAAGAAACCCTTGGCTTACTACAGTTCTTAATGGATTTGGTACTAAAATTCTTACCTAACTCATTATATATCATTTGTGATCTCCTGTTCTTACTCATTATTGTGCTTAATCTCATAAATCATCCTCCTAATTTGGGGCTAACCTAGTGCCTTAAAAGCACTAATGTTTCAGTCCTGAATCATTTCATCTTTTCTGAGCCATGGTTTGAATTCTTGTCATTGATTATGCTGTCTTCAAAATTCCCTACTTGCTTTGGATATATTAATAATTCTTAACCATCCTACTTGTCAGAATTCCTTTCAGCAAAAACTCCTTTCAAAAATTTTGAAATTGTCCATTTGGTTTAGGAAAATGTGAGAAACAGAAAGTGAAGAAAATTCCAAGGACAGGAAATAATCCTAGTTTTTTCATAAATGTTCATAAATTTCATAAACTTTTCATAAATGTTTTAATTTTAAAAATTAATAATCAGACATTTCAATTAAATAGTCCATAAACCAGAAGGAGAAGTACCTATGTCCTGAGATGACAACTGTGCTCAACAAAAGACTCTTCTTTCCTGGCAAAGATGCATCCAATGGAAAGTTATGGACTTTGTATGACTCCTAATGATTTATGTGTTTACAGTCCAGAATTTGAAAATAAAAGTGGAAATAGAAAGGAAAAAGACCTATATGAGTCAGTGAGTTAATATACAGAATCCTTACTGAGCATGATGTCTGTTTTATTTTTTTTTTAATTTATAATGTGAATGGAATATATAATTTATTTAAAAAATAGCTTTAATTTGTATCATTGGATGAGAAAGCTGATATTCTTGATAATGCACAAGTCCTTGACCACAGGTGGACACTCTATAACTCATATTATGTATATTACAGTCATTTTTGAACCATCTTCAAAGTTTTCCCACACAAAATTTTCAGTAAGTGCTGCTTGATTTTATTAAATGCAGACAGTGTCTTGAACGTTTCTACTGATTGCCTGCTCCAATTCATCATTTCTTAACAAGTGATAAGACAAAGGCTGCTAGATGATGTTAAATGACTTCTGAATTACTTAGGGCAGGACTCAGCTCCACCTTACATCCTTCTTTCTATGGTCTCAAGTTAAATACTTTTCTAATCAAAGTATACAGAACCATCTTTTATTTATTGTCATTTGACTACAAATGTCACTGTGTACATCTCTAAGCTCTCTCTCATGATGGAAGAAAAGCTGAACATAAATTATTAGAAAATACCTCCTGCTCAGTACTTAAAACAGAGGAAAAACACAGCTGTACCATTCAAAGCAAAATAATCTATTTGTTTAAGCTCAACATGTCACTTATATTACCAACTGTGAAAGGCATTAGTCACTGAGGGTTTGAAATAAAATATTGCATGACAAATACCTGTTTTCTCTTTGGGAATTTCCATCTAAAGACTGTCAAGCACAAGAGTGTGACTGATGAGACCACTGTAGGCCTGTCTCTAGTTCAACACTTGCTGTTTGCAGCATGGTAATAGCAGTTGTTACCAGTGAAAATAATAACTCATCAACACAGTACAGTGGATGGCCCAAAAGGTGGCCTGTTGAGCACTCAGTTGTAGCTGACAGCTGTCCTGATGTAAAGAATGATGGAAAAGATAACTTTCAGCAGGATTATATTGATGATTTTCATTTATCTCTAAAAATAGAAGGGAAGACTGCAGTTCACAAGGTTTCATACCTACATTATGGAGCAAATACAAAGGATCAGAAGAATCACTAGGAAAACAATGTTTTGTCTCCATTCCCTATCATTTAGCATCCTGCCAAGAACATACATAATTTTTCTTGCTTGAAACTCCTTGCTTTTGGTTCATTTGAAACCCATTTCCTGGTTTTCTTTCTTTTTTTTTTTTTTCAGTTGGAGAAATAATATTTAATAAGATCACACAAATATTAAGAGCAGCTTTTAGTTAAGTTAGACCTGGAATGAACATTTTCATTTTACCTGAATAGATACTTAGAGAATAAATTATAGGTGTGTGCAGTTTTAATATGTTAAGGAAACAAAATGTCAGATTCTAAAAACCCCTAAACCAGAAACTAAAGGCATAGTTATTTGCTTCCAGATCTACTGGATACTATTGCAAAAATTTCCTCTCCTATATTTATGGGATTTGGGATATAGGAATCATGTAAAGGTAAATGTTCTAGGTTCTAGTTATGGGACAGAAGTGGTATACTGCAAATCCACAGGCTCCAAGGGACAGAAGTGGTATACTACAAATCCACAGGCTCCAAGGGTAAGTTAGAAAGCTGAGAGTAAAAATAACAATGAAAACAAGGGTCAAAATGTAGGAAATATTTATTGTATGTCAGACACTGCACTAAGCATCTTCTATACAATATTCTTAAAATCTTCATAGCAATTCTGTATGGTAGACAGTTTTATTATCACCTCTTTATAAAATAGGAAAGCCAACTTAAGGAGGTTAAATAACTTGTTTAGATTAATATGGATTATTAACCCAATTAGCTGTGCCCTATGAGCAGAGGCTGTTAGCACTGTACTGAACTATAGTATGCTTGACAGCCTGAGAAGGAAATTGCTTAAGAGAAAATGGTATCTATCACACATTATTTCATCTTACCACCTCAGTAACTTACATCATCCATCTGTTAAATGTCAGAACGGATAATCTAATAGAAAACATGTATCTAGATAGCCTGGGAAGAAATGTGGAAGCTAATAGGCAACAGGATCAAATCTGAGATAATAGCGAGTATATTTAGTGTGGACAGTAGAAAAAGTTCCTAGAATGCAACATCAGAAATGTGGAGCACCAGTGGCCTTGTAGTAGTGTAGGGAGCTAATATAAAAGATATTGTGTTCAGCTAGACAATTCTGGAACAAATTGTTTACTATGGATGGAGTAGTAGACATAAATAATTACTGTCATTTTAAAATATGTTTATTCTACTCAGGAGAAGATAGTGGAACTGTGGTTCAGAATGAGTTTCTAAAACTGGAATATGTTATATTCTTGTGTTATATTTACAGTGATTGTGGTATGTATTACTTACAGTGGTGTGTGTTATTTACAATGATTGTGGTGCATATAATTAACCTTTTAGTTAATAAAGTTTTCAGAAAATTAAAAAAAATTAGCAGATGCAGAACTTAATCTGAATAATCAAATATTTCTCAAAACAAAGATTATTTACATACAGTAGTTGTGATACATGGTAAATTAATCGTCCTTCTGTACCGTGCTCTCCTGTTCAATTGTGCTCATATCACATGCTAGAAAGATTATGCTTAAAATTTGCCAAGCTAGGCTTCAACAGTATGTGAACCAAGAACTTCCAGGTGTATAAGCTGGGTTTCTAAGAGGCAGAGGAAACAAAGATTAAATTGCCAGTATTTGTTTGATCATAGAAAGCAAGAGAATTTCAGGAAAAAAAAATCTGTTTTTTCTTCATTAACTATATTAAAGCTTTTGTGTGGATCACAACAAACTGTGGAAAATTCCTAGAGATGAGAGTACGAGACCACTATACCTGTCTCCTGAGAAACCTGTATGCAGGTCAAGAGGCAACAGTTAGAACTGCACATGGAACAATGGACTGGTTCAAAGTTGGGAAAGGAGTATGACAAGGCTATATATTGTCACCCTGCTTGTTTAACTTCTATGTAGCTGGCTCAAATGGTAGAGTCCACCTGCAAACAGGGAGATCTGGGTTTGATCCCTGGATTGGAAAGATCCACTGGAGAAGGGAAAGGCTACCCATTCCAGTATTCTTGCCTGGATAATTCCATGGACAAAGGGGCCTGGCAGGCTACAGTCCATGGGGTCACAAAGAGTCGGACACAACTGAGCAACTTTCATTTTCATGTGCAGAGTACATCATGTGAAATCCCAATTTAGATGAATCACAAGTTGGAATCAAGTTTGCCAGGAGAACTGTCAACAACCTCAGATATGCAGATGATACCATTCTAATGACAGAAAATGAAGAGAAACTAAAGAGCCTCCTGAGGGTGAAAGAGAAGAGTGAAAAAGCTGGCTTGAAACTCAACACTACACAACTAGTATGATATCCAGTCCCATCACTTCTTGGCAAATAGAAGGAGGAAAAGTGGAAGCAGTAACAGATTTAATTTTCTTGGGCTCCAAAATCACTGCAGACAGTGACTGCAGCCATGAAATTCAAAGACACATGTTCCTTGGAAGGAAAGCTGTGATAAACCAAAACAACAGAGACGGAACTTTACCAACAAAGGTTCATCTAGTGAAAACTATGACTTCTCCATTAGTCATGTACAAATGTTAGTGTTAAACCATAAAGAAGGCTGATCACCAAAGAATTGAGACTTTTGAGTTGTGGTGTTGGGGAAGACTCTTGAGAGTCACTTGGACTGCAAGGAGATCAAACCTGTCAATCCTAAAGGAAATCAACTCTGAATATTCATTGGAAGGACTGATGCGGAAGATGAAGCTCCAATACTTTGGCCACCTGATGTGAAGAGCCAACTCATTGAAAAGTACCCTGATGCTGGGAAAGATTGAGGGCAGGAGGAGAAGTGGGCAACAGAGGACGAGATGGTTGGATGGCATCACTGACTCAGTGGACATGATTTTGAGCAAACTCCAGGAGATAGTGAATGACAGAGGAACCTAGAGTGTTGCAATCCTTCAGGTTGCAAGGAGTCGGAAATGTCTTAGTGACTGGTCAAAAAGAAAAACTATCCTCTAGCCCCTTTCGTATGAGAATATAAAATGATTTTATTATCGTGTCAGAGGAGATCTATCTAGATGGTGATGAAAATCCAACTATAACTATGAAATAAATGGAAAAAAAGACCTGGATATTTTGAGAGGACAGAAATGTGATATTTAATACATTAAAGAAGAAAAATTATCATTTTTATTCAGTGTAACTTTAGGAGATTAAATTTAACAAATCATATTTAAAAATTTTAATGTCAATTTAAAGGAAAATATACAACATAAGAGTTGTGAGTTTAAGTTTTATTCAGTCTTACTGAGAACCAAAGCCTGAGAGACAGTCTCTCAGTAGAAAAGAGAGTTTTCTCTCTCTGAGAAAACTTGTCTGAAGATGTGGGTTGGGAAGCCAGTTTATCTGTGATTTTTTTTTTTTTTTTTTGGTCTAAGGAATACGTGTAGTCAAGCATACATCTTGGTAAAAGATTATTGTTAATCACAAATAACAGATATCTCAAGTAAACTGTTTTAGTCCTTTTCTATGTATGGGAAGATGCAAGAATATGGGTTTATTAAGATTCTTCCTGAAATATCCGCCTAACTCTCTAAGGAGCCTGCTTGTCCAAAGCACAGAGTACCTAATCCTGCTACCATCTTAATTTCCTCTCAGTGCATTATCAGTCAGCAAATGGAGTAGGTTATGACTTAATTCTTATAGAAATGGGTGGTGAGCAATTTTGTTCTTTGTTTACAGTCCAGACAGTACTACCAAAATATATAAATTCTTGAGATGGAAATTTTATGAATGTGGAAACATTTGCCAAAGAAAGTAACAATAATTTCATCTATACATTTTTTCAAGCACAAGCAATAACTTCTGTGTAGTGTTACGAAGAAAATTCAAGTATCAAATGGAAACCTGGGTTTAAACAGATGACAAACTGGTTGTTTTTAAGATGATAACATATTTGTTTGACCTAAAGGCATCGCTACATATTTGGTGGCTCTGTGGTAAAGAATCCACCTGTCAATGCGGGAGATCCCTGGGTTGGGAAGATCCCTTGGAGGATGAAATGGCAACCCACTCCATTCTTGCCAAGGAAATCCCATGGATAGAAAACCTGGTTGGCTACAGTCTATGGAGTTGCAGATTTGACTTAGTGATTAAACAATAGCATTTTTCAATAATCAAGCTAGTCACTATAATATAAAAATGGGAATTTATTACATGAACAATTTAATGTCTGTATATTTTGAAAAAACAATATCTACTCTCATTCTTCATAAATAGTCATAAGTTTAATAGCAGCTGCCATGGTTAGGCAGATATTTTCTTCAACTATCTTCAATGCCCAGCATTCAATAGTGTTCTTAATTATGACAATGATGATATTTCTCATTTATTGTCATGCTTCAGCTATTGTTTTTCACATACAGGCTGCTTCCTTCATTTTAATTTCTGTATCTAATGTAGGCATTTTAGTTTCTATTGCTCTGAGGTCGCAATAGATCACTGTTACCTATGGCTTTTTTTCCCTTTATTTTTTGACAATAAATTATTTCCTCTGATTTGAGAATTGAACCATGAAGCTGCAAAGAATGCATCCAAGTTCAATCACATGTAGGAAAGCAATGCTAAATTCTTTAGGAAAAATGAAGAGAATGAATGAATTATCCCTAAACTCAGAGCTAATGAGCTAAAAGTAAAGTTCTTAACTCTTAACTTACAGGCTAGTGCTACTTGGAAGTAGAATTATTCAATCTGATTAATCTATTGTAATAATTGAAGTGAATTGTTACACAGATATTATATATGTAAAGAACAAAATTCATTTTGATATACAATCAAATAATTCCATTTTTCAAATCCAAATACCGAAGTGTTTTGATGCAGGGTGCTGAGTCCTCTACAAAAGAAAGCCAACTCATAAATTCAAATAAAACTTTTCAAAGTTTTACTTAATATAAAATATCAATATTGTGGGAATTATAAAAAGAGCTATACCAGAGTATATCATTTGCTTTTCTAAAGCAAAAAAGGAGTAAACATTCAGCATAAGTTGTGTCTTTACTATGTATCTATCATCACACTGGGTTTTTTAGATTTATTTTACCCTTCATCTTCATGGACACCCTATGATAGGACTTTGTTCTCCACCATTTTTTGATGGATTAATTTTCTAAAATCAAATATTATTAAAATGTGGACAGATCATTTCCAAGTTCATGAGTTAATTGCCAGTAATAACACAACTATTTTTCTTAATTATCTTGACTTAATGATTTAATGAGTGGAAATAGTGAGATTACCTTTGATAGACTCATGAGAGTGGCATTTGTGGAATGGTGTGTGTGTGTGTGTGTATGAGCGTGTTTGTCTTTGTGAGTAATAGAGGAAATGGTGCTGAGGTTGGAACAATCAATTGAAAACCTGAATAATGAGGACATATATTATCGATCTTGGTAATTTTAAAGTAAAAGAGGAGCTTGCTATCTATTACTCCATCAGTGGGTATTTCAGTTTGAGTAATGCTTAGTGACTATAATGCTTATGTGATAACCTCTGGTTAAGACTGAGCTGAGTTCTAGCTTTCATAAATTCACTCTGAAACACTTCTATATTTCCTAATGAAGTTTATAAAAATATTTGAAAAAGAGTGTATACAGTGTGCACTTTTCCCCCAAAATTTTTAGCATTATTGGACAAACCTACCCAACAATTATAAAAACAACTGAAATAGCCAGTGTATATTCTGAGAGAGAAAGAATATCTGTTATACAAAGTAACAGATCTTATAACTTTGGTCCACATTACCTACTTTCCTTTTTTTTCTTAAAAGTATTAGCTTTGGAAAACAATAAACCATAAAAAATCAAGCACAGATAAAGGAAATTCTAATGAGAAATAGGGTTTACAAAAGTCATCGATTCTTGACAGTGTGTATATGCGTGTATAGTTGTGAGTCAATTTAAGTGAACAAATTAACAAACTGAGGAAAAAGACCATTGTGCCTTTGTATGTGTGTATGCATGTTTGTCTGTTTGTTGAGGATTCATATCTAGCTTTCAAAGAACATTCAAATAGAAAATGAAATAGTTTTGTCACCTGCATATAACCTTGAGAGACATGTTGGAAGTAAATGCAGGTAATTGTATTTAGAGTGTGAATGTCCAAGGGCCTCATAGCCCTGAAAAAGCAATTAAGTGAAAAACAAAAACTTCTATATGTTGGAAAGACTGGAAATTTAACCATTAAAATTTTTTGTTGAATATTGTTCTAATATCATTCTATTAATTTTGTTGAATATTGTTCTATTACATCCTTGAACACTGCTATCTTATGCATCAGAATCAATTTATTTTGTATACAAAGACATATGTCTCCCATATTGGACTTACAACTAGTTAGAAATATCTATATTTATGATATTCTTATCTTTTCTAGATATCTATCCATTTTAGAGCTGTAAGCCACTTGAAGTAGAGATCTATCTTAGGAAGTAAGATTGAATCTTTTAAGTGTTAGATAACTGTGTTTGTGTGACAGAATTAAAAAAAAAAAAGAATGAGGAGCTTCTTTTTCTAAATGCTAAGACTTGCTTTTGTTAATTTAATGGATCTTATTTTTATCTCTGTGTTTATCTATCTATCCATCCATCATTTATATATATACTAAATTGCCTAGTTGGTTTGATTTGTATTAATGTAGCTTGGTAGAAAGTGAAACTATAGACAAACTATTGTTTGCCTGGACCTCCTGTGGTTAGCAAAGAATTCACTGTGGACGCTAAGTACTGAGGTTTGTAATTATGCAAAAATGTCATTATCTGAAGAGCACAGTTCTGGAACCAGAGAGAATTTTTAATCTTGGACTGTGTCCTAACTAATTGTGATTTTGGTTACTTAAATAACCCAGTCTTTTGTCTCCTCATTTACAAGTGGGAATAATAAAGGACTTAATTTTATTATATGCTAATTTATATTGACTTTCCTGGTGGCTCAGAGGGTAAGAAGTCTGCCTGCAATGCAGGACACCCGGGCTGGATCCCTGGGTTAGGAAGATCCCCTGGAGAAGGAAATGGCAACCAACTCCAATATTCTTGCCTGGAAAAGCCCATGGACAGAGGAGCCTGGCAGGCTACAGTCCATGCAGTCGCAAGCAGTTGGACACGACTGAGTGACTTCACTTCTAATTTATGTAAATTATCTCACATACTCAAAGAAGAGAGTCAGTTGTCGTTGAATTGCATAACTCAAATACAAATTTGATTTCTCACGAGTGAAATGAATTCAGCAATACTTGCTTAACTATTGGGGAACCAGGCTACTTAAAATATGCATGTGCCTCTCTGATTGTGTGCTTAGTCTCTCAGTCATGCCCAACTCTTAGCGACCCCATGAACTGTAGCCCATCAGACTACTTCTTAAATATTCTCTGCCAGGTGAACAGTAGATAGAATGCCAGTCTGTTTAATGTATACATTATTTACATATGGCAGCTCAAACAAGGTGATTCTAAGTAGTTAAACAGACAATTCTTCAATACATCTGTTCTCCAGTTCCCCAAATAATGAGATGCATCTAAATGTGAAATGAAATTCATTGAAAATATGAGCTCAGGAATGAGGGCTGACCAGCAACATTTTAGAAATGTATATATTACATGTATCAGAACCACCAGCTGTGGCTTAACCAAGGAAGCCATCAGGTATGCACAGTAGCCAACTTTACTTATACACAGCTAAAAATACATTCATTTTTAAAATTTTAAATAAATATTTCATTTTGTAAAATATTATTTGAATGGATATTTTGCCCTCCCAATTATGTTAGTTCATACTATTTATTTCCTAGTTGTAAAAATGTAAGAGAATACAAATTTCTCTTGGCTTTCCAGTTATTTATTTTAGATATGTGATTTATTTCTAGAAGCCACAAGAAAAACTTTCTCTTGAAAGGTTGTTGTTGAACCACAAAAAGACTCCGGGATTCTTGGCCTCCAGAGGAGAAGAATTCAATCCAGGGCGAGAGATGAGGCTTGATCGCTCAGAACTTTGTGTAATAAAGTTTTACTAAAGTATAAAGAAGGTAGAGAAACCTTCTGACATAGGCATCAGAAGAGGGCAGAAAGAGTACCCCCTTGCTAGTGTTAGCCATGGAGTTATATACTCTCTAATTAGTTATTACAGTGAATCAAAAGAATGTCTGGAGGTTGTAAAGACCTCACTAGACCTACTCCCATAATTTACACCTTAAGATAACAGGATTAGCCAGAAGGTTTTTTCCAGAGACTGTCTTCAAGCAAGATATATTATTGTTATATAATCCTAAGGAATGTAGAGGGACAAAAAACTTTGTCCTTTCTTCCTCCTTGAGAATTCCAGACCCCTCTTTCCTTGGAGACCCCTAGACTTCTTATCAATCTCCCTAGGAATTGACTCTCTCACTCTCATAGAAATGATTATAAAATGCATTTGATTTATAAAATTTCACATTTAATTTACCTCCAAATCAGCTCTTTTGTGGAAATGGAAGAATAATACATATATTTTATTCTAAGTTACCCTCCAGATGTTCAAGCTGGTTTTAGAAAAGGCAGAGGAACCAGAGATCAAATTGCCAACATCCACTGGATCACCGAAAAAGGAGAGAGTTCCAGAAAAACATCTATTTCTGATTTACTGACTATGCCATAGCCTTTGACTGTGTGGATCACAATAAACTGTGGAAAATTCTAAAAGAGATGGGGATACCAGACCAAATGACCTGTCTCTTGAGAAATTTGTATGCAGGTCAGGAAGCCACAGTTAGAACTGGACATGGAACAACAGACCGTTCCAAATAGGAAAAGGAGTATGTCGAGGCTGTATATTATCACCCTGCTTATTTAACTTATATGCGGAGTACATCATGAGAAAAGCTGGATGAAGCACAAGCTGGAATCAAGATTGCCAGGAGAAATATCAGTAACTTCAGATATGGAGATGACACCACCCTTATGGCAGAAAGTGAAGAAGAATTAAAGAGCCTCCTGATGAAAGTGAAAGAGGAGAGTGAAAAAGTTGGCTTAAAGCTTAACATTCAGAAAACTAAGATCATGGCTTCCAGTCCCATCCCCAAATAGATGGGGAAACAGTGGAAACAGTGGCTGACTTTATTTTGGGGGGCTCTAAAATCACTGCAGATAGTGATTGCAGTCATGAAATTAAAAGATGCTTACTTCTTGGAAAGAAAGTTATGACCAACCTAGACAGCATATTAAAAAGCAGAGACATTACTTTGTCAACAAAGGTCCATCTAGTCAAGGCTATGGTTTTTCCAGTGGTCGTGTATGGATGTGAGAGTTGGACTATAAAGAAAGCTGAGCTCCGATGAATTGATGCTTTTGAACTGTGGCATTGGAAAAGACTCTTGAGAGTCCCTTGGACTGCAAGGATTTCCAACCACTCCATCCTAAAGGAGATCTGTCCTAGGTGTTCATTGGAAGGACTGATTTTGAAGCTGAAACTCCAATACTGTGGCCACCTGATGCGAAGAGCTGACTCATTTGAAAAGACCCTGATGCTGGGAAAGTTGAGAGGAGGAG
>NW_011494944.1:810852-818834 GCF_000754665.1 Bison bison bison | reverse complement strand
GGCATGCTGCAGTCCATGGTTTCACAGAGTGGGACATGACTGAGTGACTGAACTGAACTGAAGTTACCCACAGAGTTGTCAGGATTTTAGCAATGATTTTTGTAAAAAAAATTGAACTTTGAATATGCTGAACATAATACATTTGATATTAAACAATCTTCTGAAAGACTTATGTACTAAGTAAGTAAGTTTTAGCTACTCAGTCATGCCCAACTCTTTGTGACCCCATGGACTGCAGCCCACCAAGCTCCTCTGTCCATGAGATTTTCTCTGTTCATTAACTTATGTACTGAATATGCTAATCATCTATGCTCACTGATTAAAACAAAACAATGTCACAACGTACTAATTTCATTTGTCTCTTTTTTAAAAAAATGTATTTACCAATACTATTTATGAAAAACAACAGCATTTCTCTGTAATCCATCTTTGTGCATGCAACTGTAAAAAAATAACATATTAATAACTTTGTCTCTTCTGTACAACTTCCAGGGGTTGCACAGCTAAAGGAGCATATTGTGATGGAAGGACTACATTGTAAAAATTGCTTTATAAAGTATCTATCTTTCAACCTACCTATGTGCATATTTACATACAGACAATACATTCTTACTTCTACTCAGTAGCACATTCTAAAAATGATAGAGCTAGTATAAATTAGGTTTGAATTCTTTACATGCATTACCTCGTAAACATTACAAGCCAGAGAATTTAGAGACTAGCATCTACAAAACACAGATGTCAAGGCCAATACATTACTTTTTTACTGTTAATTGAAACTGCCTATCTATTTCAATTTACAAAGTATTATAAGAAGGAAGTAGGCCTTAGAAGCAGTGCTACAGCAATCACACTTTCTGATTTAAAAGAAAATAAGTACGCTTAGTTTATGGTTAGAAAAAAAATGAGGAAATTTTTACCCTCTCCTGCCGGGAGCCAGCGTGAGGAACTCCGCCCGTGGCAAAGGTCATGAGGAAGGAGGCTCGGCATACGCAAAGGCGGGATCAAGCCTCAGGAGTCCCCCTGGAAAATCTCGAGCATCTACCCCCAAAACCAGAGTCTGCCTACTTTACTGCTTTGTGCTCTCACCTACACCTCTGACTTTACGGGGGGCTGTCCCCCACCACCATCTCTCTCCTGAATAGGTTCTTCCGGCCACATGTGATTCTTCAGAGCCTCACAACCGTGAGAGGCGTGAGATGTTCTAAACTGTCTAAATACAGATTCCTTTGAGCAGTTAAAGGATTGATTAGAAATTGTATTGATGAAGGGTTTTTCACTTGTTGGGCCAATGTTTGCTGCTAAGTTTCCATATCCCTTACCTGCTGTGTCCCTGGCAGTGTATGGATTAATATAATTGGTGTAAGTAGTAGCTTTAATGTTTGTAACTTTGGACCCTTGAGTTAATTCTTTTTCTTGTTATAGCCCACCACACCTTTGCCCTATAGGAATGCAACTTTATCTAATGCTTTCGGAGGGTGGCGCCTGACTTTAGAATAATCACCTTTAGAGAAAAATAAGTTTTCTGAAGAAAGGATCTTAAAATGTTGACAGGCCCCATGGCCAGAAGATATGGTAAATCACCTAAATTTTTGCATATACTAAGTTTGCAGGAAGAAAGCCTGGCTTACTGCATGACCCCTTCCCCCATTATCCTCTATGTATAACTTAAGATGTAAAAACTACTTTGGAAAATTAAGTGAGGGCTTTGTTCACCGAAACTTGGTCTCCCCACGTCGTTCTTTCTCTCACCTTCTGGCTGAATTTCCATCTGGGGCGTGGAGGCTCATCAAGCCTACTAATTTTGCCTGGGCTTCTAACATCTGACCGGGGAGGCCTTAGTGTCTCCTCTCCTTCGGGGGAACGGAAGGATGCCTGCGGCCTACGTAGGTGACGCAAATTCCTTATTTTGGAATTTTATTAGCTTCCCATGTAAACCAAGTTATTCAGCCTCTTTTCTCCACTAAATTTTCTCACTTAGCTATCCTTATTTAACCACTCTTTATATCCTTAATTAACGTTTAATTAAGCAATTGTTTCCTGATCCTCGCCGACGCCGTCCCCGCTTTGAATTCCCTGGATCCACCGGGGCTGGACCCCGGCCCTCTCCTGCTTAGCAGGAAGATCTGTGACACTCTCTAAATATAGAAAACTAGGTAGAGGAAGTACCATGATGCAGCCTCAGAAGGAAAAGGGGAAATTATTATAAAGTGTTTTTATACAAATAAGAGTATTTAAGTAGTCTGAGTGAAAGGGAAATACTGCTGTAGGATGTAAAACAGGTCACCACAAGAAAATTAACAGTTAGACACACAGATGCTTTACCTCAGAGACACCTACCTGAACCAAAATGGATGCAAAACAAGGGTAAACTATAAAACTGACTAACATTATACCACATCTAATGTAAAAGCATACTTATGTAGAATGTGTAAACTGACCTTATGTGGAGGTAATCTAGGATTATGATTATACTTGAAAGCATGATTTTCTGCCTTATTAGGTCCATTTGGTTGTATAGTAAGTCTTGAACACATTATGTGATATAAAGCTATATTTAAATACATTCAGTGACATTTGAAATCATCCCTGGGAAAAACTATCTCTTATAAATTCATAATAGACTTGATTAGGAGAAATTACTCTTGATTTTGGTGAGTAAATAGATCACAAAGAATCACTGAAGTGAAAAGTGAAGATGGGAGACAATAATACAAACATTAACATGTGTAAAGGATAACAGTATCAGATATATAGACACTAGTGTCAAGGAGATCAATCATGCCAGTTAATTTCAAACAAAATCAACAACAACAATAAACACTTTGATTCTTTTTAAAAACCTGCAACCATTAAACTTTGTTAACTGCTATCTATACACCCATCCACCTACCTATCCACCTTCATTCCTACCTGTCATTTACCTTTGTGTATGTGTATTTTATGATGATAGAGGTTACATTTTCCTGAACACATATTTGTATGTGGGCCCACTCTGTACCAGCTATTTAAAAAAAGACAATTGAGAAATAAAGAATTCAAAAACCACTCTACCATAATTTCTAACAAGAGAACTCAGACAAGTGAACAAGAAGTTATCATGTAGGTTTGTGAGTCTGATAACAGAGCTGAGTACACAATGAACTCACAATGGGGCATACTGGAGTTAGGAAAACACACTTTAGTAGAGCCTCTTTATCCATTTGAACAATCGCATGAGCTACATCTTGTATTGACATAATATCTTCAGTCAGTCAGTCAGTTCAGTCGCTCAGTCATGCCGGACTCTTTGTGACCCCATGGACTGCAACACGCCAAGCTTCTCTGTCCATCACTAACTCCCAAAGCTTGCTCAAACTCATGTCTATCAAGCCGGTGATGCCATTAAACCACATCATCCTCTGTCCTCCCCTTCTCCTCCTGCCTTCAATCTTTCCCAGCATCAGGGGTTTTTCCAGTGAGTCAGTTCTTTGCATCATGTGGCCCAAGTACTTGGAGCTTCAGCATCAGCATCAGTCCTTCCAATGAATATTCAGGACTGATATCCCTTAAGATTGACTGGATTGATCTACCTGAAGTCCAAGAGACTCTCCAGAGTCTTCTCTAACGCCACAGTTCAAAAGCATCAATTCTTTGGTGCTCAGCTTTCTTTATAGTCCAACTCTTACATCCATACATGACTATTGGAAAAACCATAGCCTGGACTAGATGGACCTTTGTTGGCAAAGTAATGTCTCTGCTTTTTAATATGCTGTCTAGGTTGGTCATAACTTTCCTTCCAAGGAGTAAGTGTCTTTTAATTTCCTGGCTGCAATCACCCATCTGCAGTGATTTTGGAGCCCAGAAAAATAAAGTCAACCACTGTTTCCCCATCTATCTGCCAGTTTGGCAGTCCCTCAAAAAGCTAAACATAGAATCAACATATGATCCAGCAATTCTACTCCTTGGTCTATAACCGAAAGAAGGGAGAATAGTGACTCAGACAGATATCTGCATATCAACTTTCATTGTAACATTATTCATGAGAGCTAAAAGACAGAAACAACCCAGTGGTCTTGACAGATGCAAGGATGAACAAAATGTGGAATATAAAAGGAGTATTATTCAACCATATAAAGGAATGGAGTTCTGATATATAGTACAACACAATAGCTCTTGTAAACCTTATGCTAGGCACAATAAGTGAAGTTGCTCAGTCGTGCCCGACTCTTTGCAACCCCATGGACAGTAGCCTGCACCAAGCTCCTCCGTCCATGGGATTTTCAAGGCAAGATGACTGGAGTGGGTTGCCATTTCCTTCTCCAGGGAATCTTCCCAACCCAGGGATTGAACCCAGGTCTCTCACATTGTAGACAGACGCTTTACCATCTGAGCCACCAGGGAAGTCCAATGATTATATGAGGTACCTAGAATAGTCAAGTCTCTGCCATAGAGAAAGAAAATAGAATGGTGGTTGCCAGGGGCTAGGGGAAGCAGAGAATGGGGAATTAGAGCTTAATAGGTACAAAGTATCAGTTGTCACTTCCGCTGCTGCTGCTAAGTCGCTTCAGTCTTGTCCAACTCTGTGCGACCCCATAGATGGCAGCCCACCAGGCTCCACCGTCCCTGGGATTCTCCAGGCAAGAGCACTGGAGTGGGTTGCCATTTCCTTCTCCAATGCATGAAAGTGAAAAGTGAAAGTAAAGTCTCTCAGTCGTGTCTGACTCTTAGCGACACCATGGACTGCAGCCTACCAGGCTCCTCCGTCCATGGGATTTTCCAGGCAAGAGCACTGGAGTGGGGTGCCATTGCCTTCTCCGTGGTACAATAACTGATACACAAAAAGAAAAGTATTACGAAATATCCCAAATAGGCAATTCATAGATGCAGAAAACATATTAGAAATTATCAAGGGTGGATGGGAGTAGTAAAGATGTCATTGATTAATGAATATTGATTTTTTGTTGAGAGGGATAGAAACATTTTTGAAATAGATGGTTGTGATATTTTTAATGTAGTTATATCACTGAATTGTATATTTGAAATGCTTAAAATGACACTGTATTCTGTATATATTTTACCACAATAAAATATTAAAACCATATAAACAATTAAGTGGTAGTTAAGTTTCCCTCATGTGCAGTAATTTGCTGATCCTTTGCCTATAGCACTGGTTCTGTAAATGTAATAATAATTCATTTGAGGGTTTGTTAGAACACAGATAGTGGTTTCTCCAGAATTTCTAATTCACTATTCGAAGGTAGGGCTCAAGAATATTCATTTCTAATGCATATGCATAACACATATGATGTTGTTGGTCTTGGTCTGGGTTTAGCACTTTGAGAATGGTTAGACTGTATTGTGTGTAAACTGTTTCTCTGCCTCATCGGTATAATTGCTATCTATTTTCTACTAGGGTGCAGGTTAAGTTATTGCAATCTAACATTATTCTATTATGTTTGGTCTAGTCAGTCAAGGGTAATCATATATTTAGTGTCATTATCTCCTGATAAGAAATAGGGAGAGACAGAGTAGTTTAAATATCAGATTGCCTGGCCTGGGCTACATTTCTATTCAGTCACCTTTCTGCTGTGTAACCTTAGAATAATTAGTGAAGCTCTTGAAACTCAATTTCCTCATTAGCAAAGAAAAATTAATCATAGAGACCCTCTCAGAGCATTGTGAAAATTAAATGAAACACATTGGTAAGGTTTCTGTAACAGGAACAGTCCTAATAAATATTTGCTAATGTAAAAGGGAAGGGCCAGAAATAACACTCATATCAATTTGAAAAATACAACTAAGAGAAATTCGAGAATCCTTATAATATTTTCATAAATTTAAAATAAATATACGCACCTTCAGATCTAGGCCTTTAAAAAGGCTGACGATTTGTGTATTTGAGGAAAGTGAAAGAAGAGATGGCCTAGGAAACAACGATTTGCAATATTTAATTTTCAAAAGAGCAGTAACCTCAGTGTGGTGTTATTAACCAAAATTGTAGCACATTCAAGTTATGAATTTTTCACATATTCCTGAACTTGAGTTAAAAAATGTGTTACAAGAGTAAAGAAGCTGGTTATAAATGTGTTTTTCTTCTCTTTTATTTATTTTAAGCTAGGGACAGCCCATATAGATATATAGTGCTGTGTACAGTGACAGTCTTGGCTAAGCATTAGAGGTGTCTTTATTTTTCCAAGAGAAATAACACACTCATTCTATTACCATCCAATAAAAAAGCTCAAAATCTACACAAATGGACTTGCAAAAATTTTCAAGTTGTTCAACAACCTGATAAGCAGAAGTTTATATAAGCTAGTAATTGTGTTGTGTGGTTCCTGGTAATAAATTTCTCCCAAGCATTCAAGTTTAGTAGATAATGTGTGAGGCACTTTACACCTGATGATTTTTGCAGTGTTTTTCTGAGTTTTCTCCAGTGAGCCTAACCAGGGTTGAAAAGAGGAATTTTCTGTCCCTAGTTTCCTGCTTCTCACAGGATGTTTGGTATTTGAAGTTGTTTGGCAATTGGTGTTTGAATTTTAAGGCAATTCAAGGGCCTCTCTCCTCTAGTCTTTTTTGCTGTTACCAAGCAGCAGGTATCTCTTCTCCAAATTTTCACAATCACTGATCCTCCTTTCTAGGAATTCAAGCTTGGTAAATGTATTCTCAACAAACATTTAATACATAGTAAGAATCTATTCATTCAGTAATTACTTATGGAGCTACTATTATATCCCAAGAGTGTGCAGAAAGGTTAAACAAGTTTTTTGTTTTTGTTTTAAATCATCATTGTTAAAGGAAAAATTCAAGGTCTCATATGGGAAAGAGAAAAGGAAGATATATTGGGCAGAACTGCAGGGGTAGAGATTTTCACAATGTGGATGTTAGAAATACACAGGTATAAGTTAAGTCATCTAGGAGCTCCGAAAAGTGTGTTTATGGGAGGAAGGGGAGTTATACTACCTGAGAAACATCCAGGTAAAGCTAACCAGAGGGTTCTGTTGAATTGTTAGGTTTGATGGTGATAAAATGAATCTTTACAGTAATAGTTTATAAAAAGATTGCTCCATATATCTCAGATTCATAAGTTCAGTTGAAATTCATTTACCAACCCCCAGAAACCACAACTCTTATCACAGTAGATATTGAAATAACTTTTAAAAGTTGCTAAGTGGGTAAATACAGTGGATTTTTTTTTATCATGACTCTCTTCTTTGTTTACATGAAAAAAATATTTACTTGTTCCCTTCACTTTTGTTGGCTACATTTTCTCTGGTTTTCTTTCCTTTTGAGCTATATCCTCTAGTCCCCTTTTTAGATTATTCTTTTGTGTTGACTATACCTTTTCTATTTGGAGAATCAGATAACAGCAGAAACTCTCTTGGTCTTTGACAATTAAATAAAATTACAAATAGTTTCCTCTTCACAGGTTCTATGGCAAGTCAAATAACAATTTTAAAATGTCTGAAAATTATTGGGGGCTTACTTTTTGTACCAAATAGAAATGCTGCTGAAATTCAATTTAATTTCCATATCATTTAATGGGTCTTATTCTTTCTGACCTTATTTAACCTATACAGATAAGTCTCCTTTCATGATATGAAAAAGAAAGAAAGGAAAAAGAAAATGTCTCAAAACCTCTCACAGTAGTGTTATTAAAGTACAGCCAACTTTGCTGAATTAGGGAAGACAAAATGACAAAGGGGATTAATACTACAGCAATGGAATAATATAAAATTGAATTAGCTATCCCTGTGATAAAAATTCTCTTGTTATACAACTGTTCAACTGTCGCATAATTGTAGGAGTTTCTCTTTAAGAAATTGTTTCATAGTCTTGAGGATATTACAATTGTTCAATGATTTTCCCCTTGGACTCTCCACTTTTCCATATTTGATTTCTTTCATTTTATGTCTTTTAATAGTTTCTGTGAATTATTATATTAGCAAAACTTCAAGTTACAGAAAGTTGCCTGATTAATTCAATTGATGTCTATATATATA
>NW_011494944.1:802346-810752 GCF_000754665.1 Bison bison bison | reverse complement strand
TGATTTACAACTTCCCTGGTGGCTCAGATGGTAAAGCGTCTGCCTACAATGCAGGAGACCCAGGTTCAATGCCTGGGTCGGGAAGATCTCCTGGAGAAGGAAATGGCAACCCACTCCAATATTCTTGCCTGGAAAATCCCCTGGATGGAAGAGCCTGGTAGGCTACAGTCCACGGGGTCGCAAAGAGTCCGGACACGACTGAGCGACTTCACCTTCACCTTCATATATATTTACACAATCTCACAAATATATATTCCTACATATGTAAACATATAAAATGTATAATACATTTACCCCTACCTATATATAATTTTTTCCTCATCATTTGAGAGTAGATTGGAGATTTTTGTTGTTATTGTTCTTTAGTCACTGAGTCGTGTCCAGCTTTTTTGTAACCCCGTGGACTATAGCCCACCAGGCTCCTCCATCCTTGGGATTGCCCAGGCAAGAATACTGGAGTGGGTTTCCATTTCATTCTCCAAGGCATCTTCCTGACCCAGGGATCCAACACGCGTCTCCTGAACTATCAGGAGGATTCTACCACTGTGCCACCAGGGAAGCCCCAAGTTGGAGATTATACATCTCTTAAATACTTCTGAACGTATTTCCTAAGAACACAGATAATCCTTTATCTAACCGTAAATTATGGAAATATGGAAATTGAGCACTAATATATTACTATTATCTATTCTCCAATATTCATTAAAATTTTATCAATTGTTCCAATACATGTTTGTTTTGTTTTTGGAATAAATGATAGGTAGGGCAGAGAACTGAGCGTGTTTACTGAAAATAAACCTCATTTTAACACAGAAAAAATTTACTAAATGAAGCAGCCTTTAAAGTAGCTTTGAATAAAAGCCTGAAACAAGAGTATGACAGATAGAAGCCTTTGTAAATAATAATTCTCTTGTTTTAGTAGAGACAGTATGTTTGTTTATAGATGCTTCAGAAAAAAAAAAAATACTGTTATCTGCAGTCTGCCATGAATGGATGCTGAATATTTTAATAAAATATAGGAGTATTAAGTCCAGAGGGTCAGTTGTCAATATAAATTGATGAAATCTCTGATTTATACACACACATACACAGAGACAACAAATATAGAAAAATACTTGGATCTTTAAATGGACAATTCCCAGGGAAATGAAGTGGAGAGAGAACCTTGTTCAGGAATTAAGCTATTTTAGGAAGAAATGAACCCTATACACAGCAGGTGTGTATGCTAATAGAATGACTTTGTGTTTTAATTTAGCAGCATTTCCCTACAGAATAATTACATATGTTGCTTACTCACTTATTTTTTAAGACCATTAAGTTTTATAATGTATTTTCTTCCCAGGCTACAGGTTAAAAGCTTTAACATTTGCTTTACTTATGAAAGAGATACATAATAGGTACTCTACTAATTGCAAATATTTATTACCTACAGAATAGTGCATTCAGGAATTCAAATGAACATCTTCATAGAGTTACTTTCATAGTTTCCTTTAAGTTTATAAAATTTGTCATATCTTTATTATAAATAATTGTTCCTTGGAATTTATAAAAGTGCACAAATTTTTGAGATAGCTTCAAATGAATACTGCTACACCAATGGAAACTTCTGCAGCTCTGATTAGTTCTCATGGTTGTTGCAGAGGAGAGGGGGAATGGCATAACACACACTGTTAGAAAATTATAATTATAATTAAAAGTATAATAAACTATAATTAAATTATAATTAAAATTATAATAAATTATAAATAAAATTATCTTCAGAAGTACATATTTGTCAACTGAATTAAATCCTTCTGCATGAAACACTCAAAATGAAAGAAACTTTGTTCATTTTGAAGAATCTCTTGGGAAATCATTACAGAATTGCCTTATAAGAACAAGAAAGCTATACATTTTAAAGGCTTATAAAAGACTTGACAACATGGAGATTATATTCAATTCCCTTACTAGGACAATCATAAATCCATAGAATTTTGGATAAAAGATTCAACAGAGCAGTTGTGCTCATCAGAGAAAATTAGCTAATTGAATTCTTCAAAACACAAGCTCATAAAAAGCCCCATGAAAGAAGCCTATATTTTATCTTACAACATGTCGAGCCTGGCTTCTTAGAATGCTGTGTTTTAGAGCTTGTTATTTTGATTTCTCTCTGCTGGGGTAGTCAAATCAGTAGAGGAGGCTCAATACACTCATTGTTAGCACAAGAATCTTAAGTAAAGGAGAGAAAGCACTCAAACAGACTTAATTAGGTAAATGAAGAAAAGATGTTGCATACTTTTTTTTTTTTTAATCTCTGGTTACTAGTTTTATAAATTTTATCAAAAATACTCATAGATACTGTTTTGCAGCAAGATTTTTTGACAGAAATAATTCTGGACAAATCATGCCAGTCATCTGTCATGATTGTTGGATGGAAATACCATGGCTGGCTAAATTCCAGTTTCTTTCTCTGAAAATGTTGGTACATGAGGCTGTTAATTTTGGATATCCAAAGGACACAGGTTCACACAATACAAGCATATTAATTCAAAACACATTATTATATATTAACTGTAACAAATATCATACACTTTTTTCCACACTATGTTCTAAAGTGAATTAAAAGCATAGCTTAAAGGAAAGACTTCCAACATAGACAATCCAAGAGGACAGGTTTTCCAAGAAAAATTTTTGAATTTTTTCCTCAGATAGCTAGCTGTCTCATAGTGTAGAGTCACATTCTCCTTCTTGATAAAGAGTTGATTTTTTTTTTTTTTTAAGACTTGAAATTTGGTTGTCATTAATGAAGCAACCATGCACAACTGAAGCTTTGGGAGGCTTTTAGCCATCCTTACCTTATAATTTGATGAAAGAAAGAATAGGAAAATTGGTTTAAATATTTTGCCTGTTAGATATGATTGTTTTTCCTTCTTATCTCTGTCTCTGCATCTCTTCTATTCTTACAAGGACAATGGTCAATTGGATTAAGTGTCAATCCAACTTCTGTATGACCTCATCTTAGCTTAGCTAAGCATGTCTGCGATGACTTTATTTCCCGATAAGGCCACACAGTAAAACTCTTGGTGATCCCATGAATTGGAGCACGTCAGGCCTCCCTGTCAATCATGAACTCCCGGAGTTCACCCAAACCCATGTCCATCCAGTCAGTGATGCGATCCAGCCATCTCATCCTCTGTTATCCCCTTTTCCTGCTGTCCCCAATCCCTCCCAGCATCAGAGTCCTTTCTAATGAGTCAACTCTTCACATGAGGTGGCCAAAGTACTGGAGTTTCAGCTTTAGCATCAGTCCTTCCAATGAACACCCAGGACTAGTCTCCTTTAGAATGGACTGGTTGACTCTCCTTGCAGTCCAAGGGACTCTCAAGAGTCTTCTCCATCACCACAGTTGAAAAGCATCAATTCTTCAGTGCTTAGCTTTCTTCACAGTCCAACTCTCACATCCATACATGACCACTGGAAAAACCATAGCCTTGACTAGATGGACTGTTTTTGACAAAGTAATGTCTCTGCTTTTAAATATGCTATCTAGGTTGGTCATAACTTTCCTTGCAAGGAGTAAGCATCTTTTAAGCCATAACAATACCATAGGTTAATAAAAAATTAAATGTATGTATGGTTAAAAATATTGTGATGAATAGCATTCATTTCAGTTCAGTTCAGTTCAGTCGCTCAATCATGTCCAACTCTTTAAGACACCATGAATCATAGCAGGCCAGGCATCTCTGCCTATCACCAACTCCCGGAGTTTACCCAAACTCATGTCCATAGAATTGGTGATGCCATCCAGCATCTCATCCTCTGTCATCCCCTTCTCCTCCTGTCCCCAATCCTTCCCAGCATCAGAGTCTTTTCCAATGAGTCAACTTTTCACATGAGGTGGCAAAAGTATTGGAGTTTCAGCTTTAGCATCAGTCCTTCCAATGAGCATCCAGGACTGGTCTCCTTTATAATGGACTGGTTGGATCTCCTTGCAGTGCAAGGGACTCTCAAGAGTCTTCTCCAACACCACAGTTCAAAAGCATCAATTCTTCAGTGCTCAGCTTTCTTCACAGTCCAACTCTCACATCCATACATGACCACTGGAAAAACCAGTCTTGACTAGACGGAACTTTGTTGGCAAAGTAATGTCTCTGCTTTTCAATATGCTATCTAGGTTGGTCATAACTTTCCTTCCAAGGAGTAAACATCTTTTAATTTCATGGCTGCAGTCACCATCTGCAGAGATTTTGGAGCCCCCCCCAAAAAATAAAGTCTGACACTGTTCCCACTGTTTCCCCATCTATTTCCCATGAAGTGATGGGACCAGATGCCATGATTTTCATTTTCTGAATGTTGAGCTTTAAGCCAACTTTTTCACTCTCCCCTTTCACTTTCATGAAGAGGCTTTTTAGCTCCTCTCCACTTTCTGCCATAAGTGTGGTGTCATCTGCATATCTGAGGTTATTGATATTTCTCCCAGCAATCTTGATTCCAGCTTGTGCTTCTTCCAGCCCAGCGTTTCTCATGATGTACTCTCCATATAATTTAAATAAGCAGGGTGACAATATATAGCCTTGACGTACTCCTTTTCCTATCTGGAACCAGTCTATTGTTCCATGTCCAGTTCTAACTGTTGCTTCCTGGCCTGCTTTAGGACTCCATTATTGTCGAAGAAAGTAGCAATAACAGAATTTGTGCTCATAGAAAAGATAAACTGAGAATGGAATAATCAAGAAAATAAGTGCTATAGAGAGCCAATTTTGATAGCAAAGTAGACTTTTATGTTGGATATTTGCCTTGGCCTTTAAGTTCACTTTAAACTTGCACCTTCAAGCATGTCAGTAAACACTATGTCATCTTGCCTGTAATAAACAATGTCAGATTTCCAATGTTTCCTTTTACACACTGGACATTTAATACAATTTTAATAAAACTGAAATTTTAACATCAGAGCAAGTTTAGGTAATATTTCCAATAATGTATCTATAACCCACTAGGTAATATTACTATTGAATCAGATATATTCCTGCTGTTCTGGATTCTCTTTAGAAGGCATTAGAAAAATGATATAATTTAGGTGTGGCTATGTAATCAACTTTTTATGCTTCAGTTTATCATATTTCATGTGTAGTTTCAATTACAGTTAAAAGGAACCAACCTGAATTTCCTTTAGTAGGGCAGTTATTTACTTGATTTCATACTTCCTGGTTAAAATAGAGATATTTTGCTTCAAGAGTTTATCTAAACATTGTCATAAAAGGCAAAGAAAAAATATTTGACTATCAAAACACTTGTCACTTAAAACATATGAGGAAATATGTGAATATATGTGATACAAATATCACATTTGTAACCAAGTGTTACTATTCTGTTTTACAATAAGCAATCCTATTTAATATAGAGGTTCAGTGGATATTTCAAGCAATTCCTTAAAGAAAATGTAAAGTTGAAGGCTGTTCTTTTATTTTTGGCTCTGTGAGTTTAACATTGCCCTAGCTTTATAGAAACATGGTCAAATATGGTTGCTGCATGTGGCTATTGAATATTTGATATGTGCCTAAGGTGTTGAATTTTTAATTTAAAATATTTAAATTAAATTTTAAATAAAAACAATTAAAAAATCAAGCAGAGAAAAAATTTTTTGGCTAAACATATATTATTGTTTGCTAGGACTGCTGCTGTTAAATCACTTCAGCCATGTCCGACTCTGTGCGACCCCACAGACGACAGCACACCAGGCTCCCCCGTCCCTGGGATTCTCAAGGCAAGAACACTGGAGTGGGCTGCCATTTCCTTTTCCAATGCATGAAAGTGAAAAATGAAAGTGAAGTCGCTCAGTCGCATGCAACTCTTCGTGACCCCATGGACTGCAGCCTATCAGGTTCCTCCATCCATGGAAGTTTTCAGGAAAGAGCACTGGAGTGGGGTGCCATTGCCTTCTCCAGTTCGCTAGGACTACATTTTACCAAAACTGTTGAAAACACAGGATTTAATAAAGATGTGTACATACCAGATGTACATACCAGATTTGAAAACTGACAACAACAAAAAAATGATGTTAAGTACCTATTTAGTAAGTTTTCATTGGCTACATGTTGAAATGATAATATTTTAATTATATTTTCCTTTTTATGTGAACATTAAACATTTTAAAGGTATATATTTGGCTTACTTTATCTTCTGTTAGAGAGAGCAATATTTGATTTTTAAAAGTAGAGCTACTTATAGTTTCAGAGAATTTACAAACAATTAAGTTTTAGGGTGAAGTAGGATACATATTAGGAGAAGGCAATGGCACCCCACTCCAGTACTCTTGCCTGGAAAATCCCATGGACGGAGGAGCCTGGTGGGCTACAGTTGAGTGTTCTTGCCTGGAGAATCCCAGGGACGGGGGAGCCTGGTGGGCTGCTATCTATCGGGTCGCACAGAGTCGGGCAAGACTGAAGCGACTTAGCAGCAGCAGCAGCAAAGCATATGTACTGGTTACACAATATTTCATGGCAAATTATACTGGCATGGGTGCCCTAGGACTCGTTGAAATAGTACTATTTCTTCTTTTTCCCATCATTGTTGGATTTACACAGGAATGCCTCACTACACTCCAACAAATTGATTACATTGGGATTTATATTTCTTAAGGTAAACCTTCACATTTTATGCACTTTAATATAAGTTCAAAAATGAATATATAAATGGTTTAAAATGCATCTGAGCCACTGCTGAGTTTTCCTAATTTGTTGACATATTGAGTGCAGCACTTTCACAGCATCACCTTTCAGGATTTGAAATAGCTCAACTGGAGTTCCATCACCTCCAGTAGCTTTGTTAGTACTGATACTTCTTAAGGCCCTCTTGACTTCACATTCCAGGATATCTGGCTCCAGGTGAGTGATCACACCATCATGATTATCCAGATCATGAAGATCTTTTATGTACAGTGCTTCTGTGTATTCTTGCCACCTCTTCTTAATATCTTCTGCTTCTGTTAGGTCCCTACAATTTCTGTCCTTTATCAAGCCCATCTTTACATGAAATGTTCCCTTGGTATCTCTAATTTTCTTGAAGAGAACTCTAGCCTTTCCCATGCTATTGTTTTCCTCTATTTCTTTGCATTGATCACTGAGGAAGCCTTTCTTATTCTCCTTGCTATTCTTTGGAACTCTGCATTCAAATGGGTATATCTTTCCTTTTCTCTTTTGCCTTTTTTAAATTTAAATTTATTTTAATTAGAGGCAAATTACTTTACAATATTGTATTGGTTTTGCCATACATCAACATGAATCCACCACAGGTGTACACGTGTTCCCAATCCTGAACCCCTCTCCCTCCTCCCTCCCCATACCATCCCTCTGGGTCATCCCAGTGCACAAGCGCCAAGCATCCTGTATCCTGCATAAAACCTGGACTGGTGATTCATTTCTTATATGATATTATACATGTTTCAATGCCATTCTCCCAAATCATCCCCACTCCTCCCTCTCACACAGAGTCCACAAGACTGTTCTATACATCAGTGTCTCCTTTGCTGTCTTGCATACAGGGTTATTGTTTCCATCTTTCTAAATTCCATATATATCCATTAGTATACTGTATTGGTGTTTTTCTTTCAGGCTTACTTCACTCTGTATAATAGGCTCCAGTTTCATCCACCTCATTAGAACTGATTCAAATGTATTCTTTTTAATGGCTGAGTAATACTCCATTGTGTATATGTACCACAGCTTTCTTATCCATTCATCTGCTGATGGACATTTAGGTTGCTTCTATGTCCTGGCTATTATAAACAGTGCTGCGATGAACATTGGGGTACACGTGTCGCTTTCATTTCTGGTTTCCTCGGTGTGTATGCCTAACAGTGGGATTGCTGGGAGGAAAGTTCATATCAATACAGGCATACCTCAAGAAACAAGAAAAAAGTCAAATAAATAACCTAACTCTACACCTAAAGCAACTAGAAAAGGAAGAAATGAAGAGCCCCAGGGTTAGCATAAGGAAAGAAATCTTAAAAATTAGGGCAGAAATAAAAGCAAAAGAAACAAAAGAGACCATAGCAAAAATCAACAAAGCCAAAAGCTGGTTCTTTGAAAGAATAATTAAAATTGACAAACCATTAGCCAGACTCATCAAGAAACAAAGGGAGAAAAATCAAATCAATAAAATTAGAAATGAAAATGGAGAGATCACAACAGACAACACAGAAATACAAAGGATCATAAAAGACTACTATCAGCAATTATATGTCAATAAAATGGACAACGTGGAAGAAATGGACAAATTCTTAGAAAAGTACAACTTTCCAAAACTGAACCAGGAAGAAATAGAAAATTTTAACAGACCCATCACAAGCACAGAAATTGAAACTGTAATCAGAAATCTTCCAGCAAATAAAAGCCCAGGACCAGACGGCTTCACAGCTGAATTCTACCA
>NW_011494944.1:794798-802246 GCF_000754665.1 Bison bison bison | reverse complement strand
AAAAGATGCCACAAAAAAAAAAAAAAAGAAAGAAAGAAAGAAAGAAAACTATAGGCCAATATCAATGATGAACAAAGATGCAAAAATCCTTAACAAAATTCTAGCAATCAGAATCCAACAACACATTAAAAAGATCATACACCATGACCAAGTGGGCTTTATCCCAGGGATGCAAGGATTCTTCAATATCCGCAAATCAATCAATGTAATACACCACATTAACAAATTGAAAAATAAAAACCATATGATTATCTCAATTGATGCAGAGAAAGCCTTTGACAAAATACAACATCCATTTATGATAAAAACTCTCCAGAAAGCAGGAATAGAAGGAACATACCTCAACATAATAAAAGCTAAATATGACAAACCCACAGGAAACATTATCCTCAATGGTGAAAAATTGAAAGCATTTCCCCTAAAGTCAGGAACAAGACAAGGGTGCCTACTCTCACCACTACTATTCAACGTAGTTTTGGAAGTCTTGGCCACAGATTTCAGAGCAGAAACAGAAATAAAAGGAATCCAAATTGGAAAAGAAGAAGTAAAACTCACTGTGTGCAGATGACATGATCCTCTACATAGAAAACCCTAAACACTCCACCAGCAAATTACTAGAGCTAATCAATGAATATAATAAAGTGGCAGGATATAAAATCAACACACAGAAATCCCTTGCATTCCTATACACTAATAATGAGAAAATAGAAAGAGAAATTAAGGAAACAATCCCATTCACCATTGCAACGAAAAGAATAAAATACTTAGGAATATATCTACCTAAAGAAACTAAAGTCCTATATATAGAAAACTGTAAAACACTGGTGAAAGAAATCAAAGAGGACACTAATAGATGGAGAAATATACCGTGTTAATGGATCTGAAGAATCAATACAGTGAAAATGAGTATACTACCCAAAGCAATCTATAGATTTAATGCAATCCCTATCAAGCTACTAATGGTATTTTTCACAGATAGAATAAATAATTTCACAATTTGTATGGAAATACAAAAAACCTCGAATAGCCAAAGCAATCTTGAGAAAGAAGAACGGAAGTGTAGGTATCAACCTGCCTGACTTCAGGCTCTACTACAAAGTGACAGTCATCGAGACAGTATGGTACTGGCACAAAGACAGGAATATAGATCAAGGGAACAAAATAGAGAGCCCAGAGATAAACCCACGCACCTATGGACACCTTATCTTTGACAAAGGAGGCAAGAATATACATTAGAGAAAAGGCAGTCTCTTTAACAAGTGGTGCTGGGAAAACTGGTCAACCACTTGTAAAAGAATGAAACTAGAACACTTTCTAACACCATACACAAAAATAATCTCCTTTGCTTTTCACTACTCTTCTTATCACAGCTATTTCTAAGGCCTCCTCAGACAGCCAATTTGCTTTTTTGCATTTCTTTTTCTTAGGGACGGTCTTGATCCCTGTCTCCTATACAATGTGATGAACCTCCATCCATAGTTCATCAGGCACTCTGTCTATCAGATCTAGTCCCTTAAATCTATTTCTAACTTCCACTGTATAATCATAAGGGATTTGATTTAGGTCATACCTGAATTGTTTAGTGTTTTTCCCCACTTTCTTCAATTTAAGTCTGAATTTGGCAATAAGGAGTTCATGATCTGAGTCACAGTCAGCTCCCAATCTTGTTTTTGCTGCCTATATAGAGCTTCTCCATCTTTGGCTGCAAAGAATATAATCAATCTGATTTTGGTGTTGACCATCTGATGATGTCCACGTGTAGAGCCTTCTCTTGTGTTATTAGAAGAGGGTGTTTGCTATGACCTGTGCATTCTCTTGGCAAAACTCTATTAGCCTTTGTCCTGCTTCATTCTGTACTCCAAGGCCAAATTTGCCTATTACTTCAGGTATTTCTTGACTTCCTACTTTTGCATTCCAGTCCCCTATAATGAAAAGGACATCTTTTTTGGGTGTTACTTCCAAAAGGTCTTGAGGTCTTCATAGATCCTTTCAACTTGAGCTTCTTCAGTGTTTCTTTTCAGGGCATAGACTTGGATTACCATGATATTGAATGGTTTGCCTTGGAAACGAACAGAAATCAGTCTGTCGTTTTTGAGACTGCATCCAAGTAATGCATTCAGACTCTTTTGTTGACCATGATGGCTACTCCATTTCTTCTATGGGATTCCTGCCCACAGTAGTAGATATAATGGTCATCTGAGTTAAATTCACCGATTCCAGTCCATCTTAGTTCGCTAATTCCTAGAATGTCGACGTTCACTCCTGCCATCTCCTGTTTGACCACTTCCAATTTGCCTTAATTCATAGACCTAACATTCCAAGTTACTATGCAATATTCTCTTCACAGCATCGGACCTTGTTTTTATCACCAGTCACATCCACCACTGGGTGTTGTTTTTGCTTGGCTCCATCCCTTCATTCTTTCTGGAGTTATATCTCCACTGACCTCTAGTAGCATATTGGACACCTACCAACCTGGGGAGTTCATCTTTCAGTATGCTATCTTTGCCTTTTCATACTGTTCATGGGGTTCTCAAGGTAAGAATACTGAAGTGGTTTGCCATTACCTTCTCCAGTGGACCACATTCTGTCATGACCAACCTAGACAGCATATTAAAAAGCAAAGAGACTACTTTGCTAACAAAGATCCGTCTAGTCAAAGCTATGGTTTTTCCAGTAGTCATGTATGGATGTGAGAGCTGGAGTATAAAGAAAGCTGAATACAGAAGAATTGATGCTTTTGAACTGTGGTGTTTGAGAAGACTGCAGACCCTTGGTCTTCAAGGAGATCAAACCAGTCCATTCTAAAGTAAATCAGCCCTGAACATTCATTGGAAGGACTGATGTTGAAGCTGAAACTCCAATACTTTGGCCACCTGACTGAAGAGCTGACTCATTTGAAAAGACCCTGATGATGGTAAAGATTGAGGGCAGGAGGAGAAGGGAATGACAGAGGATGAGGTGGCTGCATGGCATCACTGACTTAATGGACATAAGTTTGAGTAAAGTCCGGGAGTTGGTGATGGATAGGGAAAACTGGCGTGCTGCAGTCCATTGGGTCTCAATGAGTCGAACACAACTGAACGACTGAACTGAACTGAATTTGCATGAGATGTTCCATTGGTATTTCTAATATTCTTGAAGAGATCTCTAGTCTTTCCCATTCTTTTGCTTCCCTCTATTTCTTTGCATTGATCCCTGAGGAAGACTTTCTTACCTCTCCTTGTTATACTTTGGAACTCTGCATTCAAATGGGTATATATCTTTCCTTGTCTCCTTTACCTTTAGATTCTGTTCTCTTTTTCAGCTATTTGTGAGGCCTCATCAGAAAACAATTTTGCCTTTTTTTCATCTTTTTCTTGGGGATGCTTGGTCACTGCCTCCTGAATAATGTCATGAGCCACTGTTCATAGTTCTTCAGGCATTCTGTCTATCAGACCTAATCCCTTGAATCTATTTGTCACTCCCACTGTGTAATCATAAGAGATTTAATTTAGGTCATACCTGCATTGTCTAGTGGTTTTCCCTAGTTTCTTCAATTTAAGTCTGAATTTTGCAATAAGAAGTTTATGGTCTGAGCCACAGTCAGCTCTTTGTTTAATTTTTGTTGACTGTATAGAGCTTCTCCATCTTGGCTGGAAAGAATATAATCAATCTGGTTTCCTATTGTCCATCTGATGATGTCCATGTTTAAAGTCTTCTGTTGTGTTGTGGAAGAGGGTTTTTGCTATGATCAGTGTGTTCTCTTGGCAAAACTCTGTTAGCCCTTTCCCTGCTTCATTTTGTATTCCAAGGCCAAATTTGCCTGTTAATCCAGGTATCTCTTGACTTCCTACTTTGACAAACTTAGAAAACATATTAAAAAGCAGAGACATTACTTTGCCAACAAAGGTCCATCAATCAAACTATGGTTTTTCCAGTAGTCATATATAGATTTGAGAGTTGGACCATAAAGAGAGCTGATCTCTGAAGAATTGATGCTTTTGAACTGTGGTGTTGGAGAAGATTCTTGAGAGTCCCTTGTACTGCAAGAAGATCCAACCAGTGCATTCTAAAGGAAATCAATCCTGAATATTCACTGGAAGGACTGATGCTGAAGGTGGAACTCCAATATTTTGGCTGGCTGTTGAGAAGAACTGACTCACTGGAAAAGACCGTGATGCTGGGAAAGATTGAGTGCAGGAGGAGAAGGGGATGAAAGAGGATGAGATGGTTGGGTGGCATCCCTGACTGGATGGACATGGGTTTGAGAAAGCTCCAGGAGTTGGTGATGGACAGGGAATCCTGGCGTGATGCAGTCCATGGGGTTGCAAAGAATCAGACATGACTGAGCGACTGAACTGAGCTGAACTATATTAAGTATATTTTCATAGAAGAACTATACTTGCCACCTTAGAGGAGTTAAATCAAGGGTGGTTTTCCAACATAAACAGAAAAAAAGAAAAAAAATCTGCTCTTACCGAGCTACCATGCACTTGAAGAAATGCTAATCAAAAGCATGCTATGTGCAAGGCCAAAATTAGGATATTTTGTTCTTTTTTTAAATCTATTTTCCTAAGTGAAAATATTGGCTCTGTTATATGATTGATTACTACTAATTGTTTAATGGTTGTAACAATAACCATTCCCAAGTCATTGCTCCTGTCTTCTGATTACTAAGGTATTATATGTGAGAGTTACATAAGGCTAAGCAAAGCACCACCCGCTTAAACCAGTGTCATCAGTAGGCCTATTCTCTGGGGAAAAAACAAAAACAAAAACACTGCTATTCATTTGGTAAATTGTTTCCTGTTTATACATATATATATATAAAATACCTATAAATGAATATGGGAGAAGGCAATGGCACCCCACTCCAGTACTGTTGCCTGGAAAATCCCATGGATGGAGGAGCCTGGTAGGCTGCAGTCCATGGGATCACTAAGAGTCGGACACGACTGAGCGACTTCACTTTCACTTTCCACTTTGATGCATTGGAGAAGGAAATGGCAACCCACTCCAGTGTTCTTGCCTGGAAAATCCCATGGATGGAGAAGCCTAGTAGGCTGCAGTCCATGGGGTCTCACAGAGTTGGACACAACTGAAGCGACTTAGCAGCAGCAGCAGCATAAATGAATATACCATACATGCATTTTTTCATCCTCATTTTCAGTTAACATATTGCACTACTCTCTATATTAATAAATATTTTAATACTTCACAAATATTATTCTTACTTACTATATACTATTTTTGGATTAAATGCAAAATATTCCCATTAACTTTCCATAGGCTGTTTTCAATATTTCTCTACAATAAATAGTTCTTTTATGTTAATTATTGTAAAATGAATCTTTTTATCAACTTCTGATTAGTATAAGATAATTTTTAAAAAGTGAAATTATAGGATAAAGGAGGCAACTATTTAAAAAACTTGAAATATTGCAAAAAGTTAGAAGAATAAATCAATTTATATTTATGCTCATAGTTTATAAAAGTATTGTCTCACAAATTTTTACCAGTACTGGTCATTTTCTAAATTTTTGTCCTAATATTTCATATAGTGTAAGTTCTGTTCATATCATTTATCAACTTTATATTAAGAATTATATTCAAATTTGTATTTTTTGTATTATATTTTATGTATGGCTAGTCATTTTCCTTTTACTAATTTAAAACAAGTAGTTTTCTTAAAATCTTGTCCTTTTTGTGGCATAGTAATTAGAACCAAAGCAAACAAATTATTTCTCATTTAGGGAAGAATAATACCATATTCTCTCTCCATCTGCATTTCATTATATCCTTTAAGTTTAGAAGTTAATAGACATGTTTAATTTGAGAGTAGTAAGTGTTACATGAATTATGATTTTGGAATCAATGAAAATATTTAGTGTTTCTACTTCCAAGGCACAAAAGAATTATGACAAAATTAAAGCAAAAGTAAAATTAAATCCAAACAAAAATAAATACATTTTTAAATCCTATCAGAAGAAAATACTGTAGATATCCATTACCTCACCTGGTATGTGCATATTTTCTATGCCCTGAAATGGATTAGAGCTTTAACAAATGTCATATATATATACACACCTATATATTTCTACTACAGTGAGATTCCTTTCAGACCACTGTTTTGTAGGTATGAAAACCTGATGTGAATTAATCAGCTTTTCTGAGAATCAGGTTACTGATTGGAGGGATAGCTGAAAGGGCTGCATATTGGCTTGGATCTGTATTTTAGTTCAAGTAGCTTTAAAACTGAGCTCTACAGCAGGAAACCATTCCCCTATGAAAATCTTCTGGACATAAATGCAACTGAATTTAATTATAAAGGCCTGGGATTTTGGATCAATCTTCCAGAAAATGTCAAATTAAATAGAAAATGACTGGTTTACCTTGGAGATAGCTTCACACTTTAGAAAACTGCCTTGAAGAAGTTGTTTATGTGATGAAGCCTCCAGTGTGTCTTTAATACCATACAAGTACATATATGACTCCAATAATAGTATCAAAATGTGAATTGTGTGGTAGAATTATAAACAAATAAGAGAAATAAATAGAAAGCTAGCTTGAGTAAACTCAACTGTATATCTGCTAAAGTATGAAAGTATGAGTTTTTGCATTTTGGAATGGTAAGACATAACCTTGTAATTTTTTGTTTGTTGTCTTTGATTTTTAGTTGTTTTTTTTTTTTTTTTTAAATACAAAGGCAGTTGGTGTCACTGAAAATATAAATTGAAAATGGAAAATATTTATTGTTTGATGCAAACTCTTCCAATCAAATCAAAGTAGAAATGATATTTAGGGATATACACTTCCCATGATACAACAAAACTAGATTTTGAAAGGGATTTCAACTTGTGGGTATTTTATCATATTAAATATTATATTCTATGTATATATAATATTTGTGTGTATATATATGTAGTATATATAATGTGCTAGTAACACACCTGCTATCATGCTCAGTTACCTCAGTTGTGTCTGGCTCTTTGCAAATCTATGGACTGTAGCCCATCAGGCTCCTCAGTCCACGGGATTCTCCAGGCAAGAATACTGGAGTGGGTTGCCATGACTTCCTCCATGGGATCTTCCTGATCCAGGGATTAAACTCAAGTCTCTGATGTCTCCTGCATTGGCACGTGGATTCTTTACCACTAGTGCCAACCTGGGAAGCCCAAATAACATATCTTATGCTATAATTGATATCGATCATTAGTTATAATGTATATTACATATAAATTATATATTACATAAATGCTACTGCTAAGTCACTTCAGTTGTGTCCGACTCTGTGACCCCATAGATGGCAGCCCACCAGGCTCCCCCCTCCCTGGGATTCTCCAGGCAAGAACACTGGAGTGGGTTGCCATTTCCTTCTCCAATGCATGAAAGTGAAAAGTGAAAGTCAAGTCACTCAGTCGTGTCCGACTCTTCGCGACCTCATGGACTGCAGCCTACCAGGCTCT
>NW_011494944.1:794448-794698 GCF_000754665.1 Bison bison bison | reverse complement strand
TAACAGACCCATCACAAGCACAGAAATTGAAACTGTAATCAGAAATCTTCCAGCAAATAAAAGCCCAGGACCAGACGGCTTCACAGCTGAATTCTACCAAAAATTTAGAGAAGAGCTAACACCTACACTACTCAAAATCTTCCAGAAAATTGCAGAGGAAGGTAAACTTCAAACTCATTCTATGAGGCCACCATCACCCTAATACCAAAACCTGACAAAGATGCCACAAAAAAAAAAAAAAAAAAAAAAA
>NW_011494944.1:790948-794348 GCF_000754665.1 Bison bison bison | reverse complement strand
TTTTAGATGAAAGTGAAAAGTGAAAGTCAAGTCACTCAGTCGTGTCCGACTCTTCGCGACCTCATGGACTGCAGCCTACCAGGCTCTTCCGCCCATGGGATTTTCCAGGCAAGAGTACTGGAGTGGGGTGCCATTGCCTTCTCTGACATAAATGCTAAATACTATGTATAATTTATGATCAAGACTTTATGGCTTCTCATAAAGCTTAGAATGTATATGTAAAATCATAAGTAAATAAGGACTGAAAAGTTTCATATGAAATTACTAATTGTTAACAACATTCAAGTCAAAGCAAACATCTTCTTATTACTGTGTAATCTCCACAAGGACAGAGATCTTTGTCCTTCACTGCTTTATTGAGCCCTTAGTGGATGAAGACTTACATACGAAGAACAGTTATTATCAGATATAATAATATGGTGTCAGGAAAGAGATGAACTATAATGATTTGAGAGAATCTACTGTAGGGGTACTAATAAATAGAAAGATACATAGTTGGTATTGACACTCTAAATTAAAGAAAACAATATAATAAACAGCCACAAAAGGAAACTGGTCTGGAATATGACCATCTCACTTCTGAATTTGTTGTTGTTGTTGTTTTTAAACACACTGAAGTTGAGATTTCAGTGGACTATTGGCAAAAAGACCATAATATAAAGAAGTAGATTCTAAATGAATAAAAGTGGTATATATGAATATAAGCTATCTGTTACACAGAGCACCCTGGGAATATTCCTTCTTCCTTCAAGGTTTATTTTTAGTCACCCCTGTTCATTTTTAGCATAGAGTTTAAGAATATTGCTTTATTTTCTCTAGTGTTGACATAATTGTTTTCCTATGTTGGCTTAATTATATACAGACTTGTAGTTTGCCAATTAGGATTCCTTAAATTGTTGCTCCCAAGTAGTTTTTAAGGGACTAGATCTTATAGACAGAGTGCCTGACGAACTATGGAAGGAGGTTTGTGACATTGTGACATTCATGACGGAGACAGGGAGCAAACAACCCCCCCCCCCAAAAAATGACTGTCTGAGGAAGCCTTACAAATAGCTGTGAAAAGAATAGAAGCAAAAAGCAAAGGAGAAAAGGAAAGATACACTCATTTAAATGCAGAATTCCAAAGAATAGCAAGGAGAGATAAGAAAGCCTTCCTCAGTGATCAGTGCAAATAAACAGAGGAAAACAATAGAATGGGAAATACTAGAGATCTCTTCAATAAAATTAGAGATACCAAGGGAACATTTTATGCAAAGATAGCTCAATAAAGGACAGAAATGGTAGGGACCTAACAGAAGAAGAAGATATTAAGAAGAGGTGGCAAAAATACACAGAAGAACTGTAAAAAAAGATCTTCACGACCCAGATAATCACAATGTCATGATAAGTCATCTAGAGCCAGATATCCTTGAATGTGAAGTCAAGTGGACCTTAAGAAGCATCACTATAAACAAAGCTAGTGGAGGTGATGGAATTCCAGCTGAACTACTTTAAATCATAAAAAATGATGCTATTAAAGTGCTTCACTCAATATGCCAGCAAATTTGGAAAATTAAACAGTGGCCATAGGACTAGAAAAGGTCAGTTTTCATTCCAATCCTTAATAAAGGCAATGTTAAAGAATGCTCAATCTACCACACAATTGCCCTCAGCTCACAAATTAGTAAAGTAATGCTTGAAATTCTCCAAACCAGGCTTCAGCAATTCATGAACTGTGAACTTCCAGATGTTCAAGCTGGTTTTAGGAAAGGCAGAGGATCCACAGATCAAATTGTCAATATCCACTGGATCATTGAAAAAGGACAGGAGTGTTCCAGAAAAACATCAATTTCTGTTTTATTAACTATGCTAAAGCCTTTGACTGTGTGGGTCACAACAGACTGTGGAAAATTCTGAAAGAGATGGGAATACCAGACCACCAGACCTGCCTCTTGAGAAACCTGTATGCAGCTCAGGAAGCAACAGTTAGAACTGGACATGGAACAGCATACTGGTTCCAAATCAGTAAAGGAGTACATCAGGGCAGTATATTGTCAACCTGTTTATTTAAGTTATATGCAGAGTACATCATGAGAAACACTAGGTTGGATGAAGCACAAGCTGGAATCAAGATTGCCAGAAGAAATATCAATAACCTCAGATATCCATATGATACCACCCTTATGACAGACAGTGAAGAAGAACTAATGGGCCTCTTGATGTAAGTGAAAGAGGAGAGTGGAAAAGTTGGCTCAAAGCTCAACATTTAGAAAACAAAGATCATGGTATATGGTCCCATCACTTCATGGCAAATAGAGGCAGAATCAGTGGAAACAGTGGCAGACTTTATTTTTGGGGGCTCCAAAATCCCTGCAGATGGTGACTGCAACCACGAAATTAAAAGAAGCTTTCTCTTTGGAAGTAAAGTTATGATCAACCTAGACAGCATATTACAAAGCAGAGACATTACTTTGCCAACAAAGATAAGGCTATGTTTTTTTCAGTAGTCATGTATGGATGTGAGAGTTGGACTATAAAGAATGTTGAGTGCAAAATAATTGATGCTTTTGAACTGTGGTGTTGGAGAAGACTCTTGAGAGTCCCTTGGACTGCAAGGAGATCCAACCAGTCCATCCTAAAGGAGATCAGTCCTGAATATTCATTGGAAGGACTGATGTTGAAGCTGAAACTCCAATACTTTGGCCACCTGATGCGAATAACTGACTCATTTGAAAAGACCCTGATGCTGGGAAAGATTGAAGGCAAGAGGAGAAGAGGACAACAGAGGATGAGATGGTTGGATGGCATCACTGACTCAATGGACATGAGTTTGGGTAAACTCCAGGAGTTGGTGATGGACAGGGAGGCCTGGCGTGCTGCAGTCTATGGGGACACAAAGAGTTGGACACAACTCAGCGACTGAACTGAACTGACCTGATGCAGTTTTTATCATTATTTTACTATGATTAGTAGCTATAGAAAAACATTTTGGATTTGATAAGAAGTTATGCTAATTGAAAAGATAGGAACATGTCACCTATAAAGTACTAGTACTTGTTTCAAAAGGTATATATGCTTTTATTTATTATTTAGTTAGTTATTCTTCCCTGACTTCCAGATGCTTAGTTGTCCTTAGAATACATTTAAACATTTATGTTACAATTAAACCCTACCAAATCTTGTTTGGCTTGTAAGTACATAATGCTACTTTGTCAACAAAGTTCCATCTAGTCAAGGCTACTGTTTTTCCAGTAGTCATGTATGGATGTGAGAGTTGGACTATAAAGAAAGGTGAGCAGCGTAGAACTGATGCCTTTGAACTGTGGTGTTAGAGAAGACTCTTGAGAGTCCCTTAGACTGCAAGGAGATCCAACCAGTCCATCATAAAGGAGATAAGTCCTGGGTGTTCATTGGAAGGACT
>NW_011494944.1:785806-790848 GCF_000754665.1 Bison bison bison | reverse complement strand
ACTTTGGCCACCTGATGCGAATAACTGACTCATTTGAAAAGACCCTGATGCTGGGAAAGATTGAGGGCAGGAGGAGAAGGGGACGACAGAGGATGAGCTGGTTGGATGGCATCACTGACTCAATGGACATGAGTTTGGGTAGACCCCTGGAGTTGGTGATGGACAAGGATGCCCGGAGTGCTGTGGTTCCTGGGGTTGCAAAGAGTCAGACATGACTGAGCATCTGAACTTAACTACCAAATCTTGTTTGACTTGTAAGTACATAATGTTAACAATTTTTTACCTGAGAGTAATTTAAGAATTTAATTTAAAGTTTAATGTAACTCAATTTTTTCTCAGGCTGTTTTATCTTCTGTTTATTATACACAGTATAATTTATTGTCTCTTTACCTATGCTATGCAACAGCTGATCTAAGAAATCTGTGTTCTACAATGGTATTCTAGAAGAGGAAAGCATCTCTCTGTTTAATTTGTCTAAAATACAAGCTGTGTAATTCATGATCTGTACTCTCTAGATTTCAAAAGATGCTAAATCAATCTCATTAATATCATCCTGTGTTGTGCTTAGTCTCTCAGTCCTGTCGGACTCTTTGTGACCCCATGGACTAGGCTCCTCTGTCCATGGGGATAATCCAAGCAAGAATAGCGGAGTGGGTTACCATGCCCTCCTCCAGAGGATCTTCCTAAGCCAGGGACCAAACCCATGTCTCCTGCCTTACATGCAGAACCCAGCGAATCATCATCCCAACTCTTCATTAATATGTGTCTCAGTTACCCATAAAACATAATTTTTGTGTATTGTGTGGCCTATAAAAAAATACTGTGTGGAACTTTAAGAAAGACATCATTATACAGTCCGGAATGATATCTAATCAAACTGACCATCTCCTTCCATCCACCATGACTGATACTCTGTCTTTACTGCTTAGAGTGCACTCCTATCCTTCTTTTAATGCTGCAAGTTTCCAACTATGTATGCTCTGCTTTATCTATTGATGTTTTTCTCCATTCTCTTTGATATTCCTGATGCTCTCATTGGGGAATTTTAGGCTTATTACATATTCCAGTTGTCAATGTTCTTTAACTTGCTGTTAGTGCTGAATCTCAGTCATGATTTTATGGCCTCCAAGGAGAGGTTTATACAAAAAAATATTAATAACTAGCTGAATTTGCTTTCTATGTAAATAACTTTTATACAGTATTGGAGAAATTGAAGCTCTATAAGTGTTTTTGAGATTTTAATTTATTTTTAATTTCACCAAATTACTCTTTACTTCCAAGTTTGAAAGGGAATTTGGCTTGGCAATACAGAAATATCTTCAATGAATCTCATAACATAAATATTGTTCAAATGGATACTAAGTAGAATTTAAGTGCAGCCACATGGAAAAACAAGAATGGGAAGAACCAAATTTTGATTAGGTGCTGAGGAAAAGATTCATTTACTAACACATATGATTTTGAGGAGGGAAGAGGGTTCGGGATGGGGAACACATGTATACCTGTGGCGGATTCATTTTGATATTTGGCAAAACTAATACAATTATGTAAAGTTTAAAAATAAAATAAAATTAGAAAAAAAAATAACCTGTTCAATCTAAAACTAAACACAGAAGGTTGAAAAATTAATGATGATTATTAAAAAATACTATAAACCATCAATTTATATTGGGTAACATTCAATTTTTTAAAATTTTTATTTGATTTTTCCTAACACTATAAAGTGAAGAGAAACTAAAAAGTCTCTTGATGAAAATGAAAGAGGAGAGTGGAAAAGTTGGCGTAAAGCTCAACATTCAGAAAACGAAGATCATGGCATCTGGTCCCATCACTTCATGGGAAATAAATGGGGAAACAGTGGAAACAGTGTCAGACACTATTTTGGGGGGCTCCAAAATCACTGCAGATGGTGACTGCAGCCATGAAATTAAAAGACGCTTACTCCTTGGAAGGAAAGTTATGACCAACCTAGACAGCATATTGAAAAGCAGAGACATTACTTTGCCAACAAAGTTCGTCTAGTCAAGGCTATGGTTTTTCCAGTGGTCATGTATGGATGTGAGAGTTGGACTGTGAAGAAAGCTGAGTGCCAAAGAATTGGTGCTTTTGAACTGTGGTGTTGGAGAAGACTCTTGAGTGTCCCTTAGACTGCAGAGAGATCCAACCAGCCCATTCTGAAGGAGATCATCCCTGGGATTTCTCTGGAGGGAATGATGCTAAAGCTGAAACTCCAGTACTTTGGCCACCTCATGCGAAGAGTTGACTCACTGGAAAAGACTCTGATGCTGGGAGGGATTGGGGGCAGGAGGAGAAGGGGACGACAGAGGATGAGATGCCTGGATGGCATCACTGACTCGATGGATGTGAGTCTGAGCGAACTCCGGAGGTTGGTGATGGATAGGGAGGCCTGGCATGCTACGATTCATGGGGTCGCAAAGAGTCGGAGATGACTGAGTGACTGAACTGAACTGAACTGAACTGAATACTATAAAGTGTTATTATGTGAACTAAAATCAACTAGCAATACTTTCAAAATAAAGGTGGCATTATAATGTTGAATTCATTCTTTGGCATGTTTCTAGAGGAATTCTGGGACATCTGTAAATATATTGATTATCAAATGCCCAAATATTACTTCCATTTAAAATTTGTAATTATTGAATACTTTTAAAAATAGAATATGCAAAAAAGAGCTTTAGCATTTATTCAGCATCATCAAAACATCAATATATCCACACTTTAATTGAAAAATTACTGACAATATAATACATAAATTCCAATACCTGAAAATGATCTTAAATTTGAATAAAGGATTCTTACATATTATTGCTATCAACTAATTTCCCTTGGGACTCCATACAATATGTTAGTTTCCAAAAATATAAGGACACAAAGACTAACAGTTTCTGAACACATATTTTAGGTTCAACATCTTCCACATTTATCTATGGAGTAAATTGAATTAGCCCCATTTTACAGGGCTGGAGAAATGAAGTTGCAAGAGAAGAGCAATTGGTCCAAAAATCCATAGAAGTGTTGGAATTTGAAACCCAAATTTTCATCTGAATCTATAACCCCTGATCTTTTCCAGTACCAAAATTGAATCCTCATATAATGACTAACATATAAATGATGCTTTGTAATTTTTGTAATATTTTATAATTAGCATTCTTTTGCTATTCCACAAAAACCATTTCCTATGAAAAGAGCTAATAGTATATTTAATTTCTTTATGAAGAAGAAATTAAGAAGCAGCAGATGTGATTTTGATATGTTTTAATTTAATTTAATTTTATTTTATTTTTTAACTTTACAATATTGTATTGGTTTTGCCATATTTTTTTTTTAATTTTAGTTTTTAACTTTAAAAATGTAAATCCTTTTTAAAAATAACCTTTTCATAATGATACAAACTCATTTACAAAATAGAAACAGACTCACAGACTTATAAAATAAATTTATGGTTATGGGGTGAAGGGAAGGGTGGAGGGGGGTATCGATTAGGAATTTGGGATTGACATGTACACACAGCTATATTTAAAGCAGATAATAACAAGGACCTACTACTATACAGCACAGGAAACTCTGCTCAATACTCTGTAATAATGTAAATGGGAACATAGTTTGAAAAATAATAAATACACATATATGCATAACTGAATCACTTTGCTGTACACCTGAAACTAATACAACATTATTAATCAACTATACTCCAATATAAAATTAAAAATAAAAAAATTAGGATAGCTTCAATTCACAGAAAAATTATGCAGATAGAATATATCATTTCTTTTTTTTAATACAAATTTATTTATTTTAATTGGAGGTTAATTACTTTACAATATTGTATTGATTTTGCCATACATCTGTACTCCACAACTCCTCATCTAGTTTCTCCTTATCTTAATATCTTGCATTCTCAGTCATTCAGTCATGTCCTACTCTTTGCACCCTCCAGTACTGTAGCCTGCCAGGCTCCTCTGTTCTTGGAATTCTCCAGGAAAGAATACTGGAGGGGGTTGCCATTTTCTTCTTCAATGGTTTAGTCAGGATTCTACAGTCAGCAGAGCTAATAACCAATATGAGAGGGATATATATACATATATACATGTATATATATGCATATATGTATATATATATGTATATATATATATATAGGAGAAGGTGATGGCACCCCATTCCAGTACACTTGCCTGGAAAATCCCATGGATGGAGGAGCCTGGTAGGCTGCAGTCCATAGGGTCGCTAAGAGTCGGACACGACTGAGCGACTTCACTTTCACTTTTCACTTTCATGCATTGGAGAAGGAAATGGCAACCCACTCCAGTGTTCTTGCCTGGAGAATCCCAGGGACAGGGGAACCTGGTGGGCTGCCGTCTACGGGGTCACACAGAGTCGGACACGACTGAAGTGACTTAGTAGTAGTAGTATATATATATATATATATATATATATCTTGACCACTCATATTGGAGAGGGTGATCAGCTTTATTAGTCTGCCAATTCAAATGTTAATCTCATCCAGAAACATCCTTACAGAGAAATAATGTTTAATCAATTATCTGGGCAACATCTGACTCAGTCAAATTAACATATCAAACTAATTACTATCAGTATGTTACAATTGTTACAACTAATGAATCAATATCAATGTATTATTATTTATTAAAGCATATTTTCTTCAGGTTTACTTAGCTCTTACAGCATATCCTTTTTCTGTTCCAGATCCCATCTAGTTACAGCCAATTGTCATATTTCCCTAGGCTCTCTTGTTTGTGACACTTTTTCAGACTTTCATTGTCTTTATGATCTTAATAGTTTTAAAGTATTTCTGGTTATTAGGACTACTGATCAACTACTTTGCAGAATGTCCCCTCAATTTAATTTGCCTGATGTTTCCACATATTTATATATGTATATATTTATTTTCATTATTTTTTATTAGGGTAGTTGATTTACAATGTTGTATTATTTTCTGCTGTACATAAAGTGAATCAGCTGTATGTGTACATATATCTTCTCCCTTATGGTCTTCTCGCCCC
>NW_011494944.1:775864-785706 GCF_000754665.1 Bison bison bison | reverse complement strand
GTCACCACAGAGCATTTAACTGAGCTTGTGCTATTGCCTGATATTTTTGCTATGATTAGACTGGGGTGATTTTGTAGAGGAGGTAGGCCATGGAGTGTAATTTTTAATCCAGTCATATCAAGGGCATATGTTATTAACATAATATCATGGTTAATGTCAACTTTCATCACCCAGCTAAGGTAGTTTGATTCAGGCTTCTACATTTAAACAATGAGAGTTATACTCCACATCTTGAGGAAGGATATTTCTATTTCTTTTTCCTAATTATAATAATTGGCAATTATATACCTCTTAAAATAAATGAAAAGAAACAAAATTTATAAAAATAGGAGTTATCTATAATTCAATACACACTTATTACATAATATCAGTTATTTCAAAGTGTGAGAGTTGTAACATAGGTGGCATTTGTTAACAAAGTCACATTGTGAAAATTCTTTTTATTCTTTTTCAAATCTATGTGAAAATAAAAATAAAGTTTGGTATTGGTTTGTTATTTGCAGTTCTCTGACACCATATATATATATATATTTTTTTTTACTCTACTGGAGCAACCTCAGGTTTATATGTTTACAGGCAACCCTTTCTACCTGGATCAAAATAACAGCATTTTGCTTTCATCATGTATATTTTTATAAAGATGTTTATTTTTTCCTATAACACTAGCTTCAAATTATAGAAATAAAATTATACATCAAAAAGTATAAACTAAAGTGCCAATTAAAAGCATATAAGTAAATAGTAATACAGATGGTATACAGGACTAGCAAATACATAATTGAAAGTTTGAGAAATGTTAATTTAACATAAAAAGTAGCAAGTGTCAAAACTCTTGGTAGAGTTCAGGCGTGTCTTCAGGTGATTAATGCCAAGGAATAGAAAACATTTAATTTTTAAGAATATAAAATTGATGGGCTCATTTGAGGTATAGTGATTTTTCAATAAAATTTTAGAATAATGGGTAGAAAAGAAATTACATATTGGTTTATTGTTCAGTCAGTGCACATGAATATTCTTCATAGTATTCAGATATCATTTCTTTTTGTTTAGGATTAGAAGTCATCTCTTTCTGATCTTTTTTGTGAGAAGAAAAAAAAAGCAAACAAAAATCTGTGTACCACATGATACTTGAGAATGTCATGTGCCATATACTCCAGAAAAAAGTCAGTAGCACTTCTACTGACAAGCCATATCTCTTCTAGTACTTAAGCTGCTTCTAATATGAATTAGAATCATCCAAAATCATGGTGTCAGCACTATTTTTGGTGACTAAATTCAGACCAGTGGGGCATCATACTGCTCTGTACAACAAAGGACAGACCAGTAGGTACCAGGATTAAGACATAAGCATAATTTTTCCCCTCCTCCTAGCTGCCCAGGGCATTTGATTTACCACATTATTAGACTTCCCTGAAAAGGAGAAATTTGGATTGAATTCGAGGCTGAGAATGTTCTTCCCAAATGCCATTTTTGGGGTATCTTAATCTTAAACATCAGAAAGGAACTTTTCTCTAGGAAATTTCTGGGAAATCAGCAAATTTTTAGGAAGGCATTTCAGAGCTTGGTGACTTTGGGACCATATGTAAGTGGAGGGGCCTCCATTTGCTGGGGTATAAGTGCAGTGCTGTAGCTTATCCCATGAGATAGTGACGGACAGGAAAGCCTGATGTGCCGTAGTCCACAGGGTCACAAAGAGTCTGATAAGACTGAGCAACTCAACTACAACAAAAAATTTCACTGTGAAAATATTTTGGTACTTAATATTGCAGAACTGAAAAAGAATATCTAACAATCATCCAACACTTAATAATTTTGAAAATTGGACATATTAAAAATTTCAAATGTTGATTTCTGGCTTTAAAATTTCATACATACTAGATAGGTGGATAGATGTGCATGCGTGCTTGGTTGCTCAGTCGTGTCCAACTCTTTGTGATTGAAGCCCACCAGGCTCCTCTGTCCATGGGATTTTCTAGGCAAGAATACTGGAGTGGGTTTCCATTTCCTCCTCCAGGGGATCTTCACAACCCAGGGATCAAATCTGCATCTCCTGCTGCTCCTGCATTGACAGGCAGATACTTTACCACTGAGTCACCAAAGCTGATTTTTTAATTTTAGAAAATATGTTTTATAAAATCATTTGTTGCTGTTCAGTTGCTAAGCCATGTCCAACTCGTAGTGACCACATGAATTTCAGCATGCCAGGTTTCCTTGTCCTTCACTATCTCCCGGTGTTTGCTCAAAGTCATGTCCATTGCGTCGGTGATGCCATCTGACCATCTCATCCTCTGTTGCCCTCTTCTCCCTTTCCCTTCAGTCTTGCTCAGTATTAGGGTCTTTTCCAGTGAGTTGACTCTTCACATCAGGTGGCCAAAGTATTGGAGCTTCAGCTTCAGCATCAGTCCTCCCAATGAATATTCAGGATTCATTTCTTTTAGGATTGACTGGTTTGATCTCCTTGAAGTCCAAGGGACTCTCAAGAATCTTCTCCGACACCATAGTTCAAAAGCATCAATTTTTCAGTGTTAAGCCTTCTTTGTGGTCCAACTCCCACATCCATACATGACTACTGGCAAAACTATAGCTTTGACTAGATGGACATTTGTTGGCAAAGTAATGTCTCAGCTTTTTAATACGCTGTCTAGGTTTGTCCTAGCTTTACTTCCAAGAAGCAAGTGTCTTTTAATTTCATGGGTGCAGCCACCATCTACAGGAATTTTGAAGCCCATGAAAATAAAGTCTTTCACTGTTTCCATTGTTTTCCCATCTATATGGCATGAAGTGATGGGACTGGATGTCATGATCTTGTTTTTTTTTTTTTTTTTAATGTTGAGTTTTAAGCCAGGTTTTTCACTCTCTTTTTCATTTTCATCAAGAGACTCTTTAGTTCCTCTTTGCTTCCAGCCATAATGGTGGTATCATCTGCATGTCTGAGGTTATTGATATTTCTCCCGGCAATCTTGATTTCAGCTTGTGCTTCATCCAGTCTGACATTTTGCAAGATGTACTTGGCATATAAGTTAAATAAGCAAGGTGACATTATACAGCCTTGACATTCTCCTTTCCTTATTTACAAACAGTCCATAATTCCATGTTAGTTCTAACTGTTGCTTCTTGACCTGCAAACAGGTTTCATAGGAGGCATGTAAAGTGCTCTGGTATTCCCATCTCTTTAAGAATTTTCCACAGTTTTCTGTGATCCACAGAGTCAAGGGCTTTAGCATAGTCAATGAAGCAGAAGTAGATGTTCTGGAATTCTCTTGCTTTTTCTGTGATCCAGTGGATGTTGGATCACAGAAAACATATATAAATATATATATTATGTTTAAATTGCCATATTTAAAAATATATAATTTTGCCATATTTAAAAATATATAATTTTAAATATATAAATTTTAAAATATATAATTTTAATTATGGCAAAATATTGTCATAATTAAAAATATATAAATATATATATTATGTTTAAATTGCCATATATCATTACACTTTTAACACATACCTTATCAAGGTTATCATTAGTCATAACCAAGTGATTGTAAATGGACTCTAAATTGTTATTTCACAATAATTGTATGTAACTTTTTAAAATACTAAATCAGAAAGCCAAAATGAAAGTGAGTTCACCAAAATGAAAGTTGGATCAAAGATTCGGAGGATAAATATGCATAATATACATTTATATACATGTGCCACATATTTATGTACATATGTTAACACAAACATACACATGTACTTATTCATAGTCACATATAATAATGATAATATAGTATAAGAAAGACCAAAGTTACAGATCTAACATATACTATCTTAGCAAGATATTTAGCTTAACTAGGTCTTAGTTTTATGTATTGTAATTTTGCACATAAGACATGCCAGATTCCATAGGAAACATTTTTCAAATAATGGAGTCTTTAAAAAGATTCTATTTCTCTTTCTCTCCCTTTCTTTTCTCATTTTCAAAGCCTATCATTTCAACTTATTTTTGCTTTTCCATCTCCCTCTGCACATGTGGACCTATATCTGCCACCCATTCCTTATGAACATTGTTTTATCACTTTTTTTTCATCCATTGCCCAAAACAGTTTCTACTAAATCATATACTTTAGCATACAATCATATCACAGATTGGAAAACAAAAGTTTGAAAAAGACATGTGATAAAGAATTGTTATCCAAAATATACAAAGAAATCCTAAAATTCAACAACAGAAAAATGAGCAATTTCATTTTTTAAAAAAATGGGCAAAGGACCTTAACAGATAAGTCATCCAAAAGTATATGCAGATGGCAAATAAATATATTGAAAGATACTCAACATCTTATGTCATTAAAATTTAATAATTAAAATAACAGTAAGATGCCACTACAAACCCATTTGAGTGGACAAAATCCATACCACAACAACACTAAATACTGGTGGAGACATGGAACAACAAAAACTTTAATTCATGGCTGTTTGGAATGCAAAAAAGTACATACTCTTCAGAAGACAGTTTGGTTTTTCCTAAAAACACTCTTACCATACAACCCAGCGATCATCCTCAAAAATTTCACCCAAATGAACTGAAACTTTATGTTTATACAAAAACAAAAAAAAGATGGTTGTTGAAACTTTATGTCTACACAAAAAATGGATACACATGGATACTTACAGAATATTTATTCATAATAGCCAACAACCAAGATTCAACCAAGATGTCCTTCAGGGGTTGAATGGATAAATAAAATGTGGTACATTCAGAAGATAGAATATTATTTAACCCTAAAAAGAAATGAGCTATAAAGCTATAATTAAACTATATAATTCCAACTATGACATTCTGTAAAGGGCAAAACTTCAAAGATAGTAAAAACAAAAACAAAAAGAATCAGTGGTTTCCAGGGATTGGGAAGGGAGTGATGAATAAGTAAAGCACAAAGGATTTTTAGGGAAGTGAAACTATTGGAATTGATATCACAGTGGCATATTCATGTGAGAATATATCTGGCAAAACCAATACATTTATGTTGTATCTATGTCCTAATACATACAACACTAAAAATGAACCCTAATGCAAACTCTTGACTTTGGTTGATAAAGATGCATTAATTTAAGTTTATGAATCCTAACTAATGTACCACTACGGTGTGAGATGCCCATAGTTTGGTAGATTCTGTATGTGTGGGAGTAAAGGGTATGTGGAAAATCTCTATACGTTCCTCTGATTATTTCTGTGGGCCTAAAACTTCTCTGAAAAATAGAGTCCATTAAAAAAGAACCTGGCCGCAAATTTTACCTCATTTAAACTCATGTAAGTTATTTATGTTTGAATGCCTTAAGAGAAATTTTGTGTGATGTTTCAGTCCTTAAAGGGAATCACAAGATGTTGGCATGATTATCTGTGTTACTAAAAGCTTTCTGATACCCAGATATCAGATACACCAGATCAGCACAGTTCCTGTTTTTATACTCATTCAGTTACAAATTCAGAAACAGAAGGACATGTAACAACTTTACATTGCCTGAGTTTTAATAAAACTTGTGAGTGGTAATGGATGGATACTGAAGTCTAATGACATCCTTTATTCTGCTAAATGGAGACAGGTTTCAGAGGTAGAAAACATTGATTTCTGTTGAACCTAGTATACTCATCTATACACAGCACTAACATTCATTCTCTCCAGGAAGGCTTTGCTATGGGATGATAAGTATTAAAAAGGAATAGAATTTGATCACACACACACAGAGACACACACACAAACACTCATGTGAATGCACACAGAGACTGAAAAATTTATACATATTTATGATTAATGAGTTACATGTGGGTAAAAACATGAATAAAGGCAGCTATCTTACAAATCAATCCTGTATTAACATGAAAAAATTTACTCAAACTCTTGACTACATGGAATATTGAAAAGAACAATGAATCCACAGTCAAATAGTTCAGAGCTTGGTTCTTGCATATAGTTGCTTGATGCATTCAGGCAATTTACTGAATTAGGCAAATTCAGAAGTTTATTGAAAACCTTATGAGTTTGATAATAGAGACTTCCTACCAGTTTGAAAATATCTTGGACAAAGTAGTGAATGTTTTTGATACTTAGAGCCTTCTAACAAATTCATATATTAGTTCATAATCGGCATATTATAGAATTAAATAAATTGTATGCATATTTATTGCATATAATAGGAATCTAGTAATGGCAGTTTCAAAAGGCCATTTATGTATATACATATATATATACACATGTGTATATATATGCATACACATATGTACATATATGTGAGAATGCACTGGTCATAGAAAACACCCTCATCCAACCACACAAGAGATGACTGTACAGAAGGACATCACAAGGTGGTCAATATTTGAATCAGATTGAATATATTCCTTCCAACCAAAGAGGGAGAAGCTATACACAGTCATCAAAAACTAGACTGGGAGCTGACTGTGTCTCAGATCATGAACTTCTCATTGCAAAAATCAGACAAATTAAAAAAGTAGGGAAAACCACTAGACCATTCAGGTATGACCTAAATCAAATTCATTACAATTATACAGTGGAAGTGACAAATAGATTCAACAGATTAGATCTGATAGAGTGCCTGAAGAACTAGAGAGAGTAGTTCATGACATTGTACAGGAGGGGGTGATCAAGACCAATCCCAAGAAAAAGAAATGAAAAAAGGCAAAATGGTTGTCTGAAGAGACCTTATAAATAGCTGAGAAAGGAAGAGAACCTAAAGGCAATTGAGAAAAGGAAAAATATATCCATTTGAATGCAGAGTTCCAGAGAATAGCAGGGTGAGATAAGAAAGCCACCTCAGGGATCAGTGCAAAGAAATAGAGGAAAACAACAGAATGGGAAAGACTAGAGATCTTTTCAAGAAAATTAGAGATAATAAGGAAACATTTCATGCAAAGATGGATACAATAAAGGACAGAAATGGTATGGACCTAAAGGAAGCAGAAGCTATTAAAAAGAGATGGCAAGCGTACACAGAAAAACTATCCAAAAAAATCATGACCATGATGGTGTGATCAGTTACCTAGAGCCAGACATCCTGGAATGTGAAGTCAAGTGGGCCTTAGGAAGCACCACTGTGAAAAAAGCTAGTGGGAGTGATGGAATTCCAGTTCACTTATTTCAAATCTTAAAACATGATGCTGTGGGCCAGCAAACTTGGAAAACTCAGCAGTGGCCACAGGACTAGAAAAGGTCAGTTTTCATTACAATCCCAAAGAAAGGCAATGCCAAAGAATGTTCAAACTTCCCCATAATTGCACTCAACTTACACACTAGCAAAGTAATGTTCAAAATTCTCCAAGTCAGGCTTCAACTGTACATGAAACCATGAACTTCCAGATGTTCAATCTGCATTTAGAAAAGGCAGAGGACCAGAGATCAAATTGCCAACACCCGTTGGATCATGGAAAAAGCAAGAAAGGTCCAGAAAGAAAAACATCTACATCTGCTTTATTGACTACGCCAAAGCCTTTGACTGTGTGGATCACAACAGACTATGGAAAATTCTTAAAGAGATGGGAATACCAGACCACCTGACCTGCCTTTTGAAAAATCTGTCTGCAGGTCAAGAAGCAACAGTTAGAACTGGATATGGAACAACAGACTGGTTTAAATCAGGAAAGGTGTATGTCAAGGTTGAATATTGTCACCCTGCTTTTTAAATTTATATGCAGAGTACATCACGCAAAATACTGGGTTTGATGAAGCACAAGCTGAAATCAAGTTTTCCAGGAGAAATATCAATAACTTCAGGTATGCAGATGACACCACTCTTATGGCAGAAAGTGAAGAAGAACTAAAAAGTCTCTTGATGAAAGTGAATGAGGAGAGTAAAAAAAGTTGGCTTAAAGCTCAACATTCAGAAAATGAAGATCATGGCATTCAGTCCCATCGCTTGATGGCAAATAGATGGGGAAACAATGGAATGAGTGAGAGACTTTATTGGTTTGGGCTCCAAAATCCCTGCAGATGTGGACTTCAGCCATGAAATAAAAAGATGCTTGTTCCTTAGAAGATAAGCTATGACCAACCTAGACAGCATATTGAAAAGCAGAGACATTACTTTGCTGACAAAAGTCCATCTAGTCAAAGCTACTGTTTTTCCAGTAGTCCTGTATGGATGTGAGAGTTGGACTATAAAGAAAGCTGATCACTGAAGAATTGATGCTTTTGAACTGTGGTGTTGGAGAAGACTCTTGAAAGTCCCTTGGAGTGCAAGGAGATACAACCAGTCAATCCTAATGGAAATAAGTCCTCAGTATTCATTGGAAGGACTGATGCTGAAGAAGAAACTCCAATACTTTGGCCACCTGAAGCAAATAACTGACCCACTGGAAAAGACCCTGATACTGGGAAAGGTTAAAGGCCAGAGGAGAAAGGGATGACAGAGGATGAGATGGTTGGATGGGATCACTGATGAACGTGAGTTTGAGCAAGCATCAGGAGTTGGTGACAGACAGGGTAGCCTGTTGTGCTGCAGTCCATGGGGTTGCAAAGAGTTGGACATGACTGATCGACTGAACTGAACTGATACATAAATATATTAATATGAAAACATACATGCATTCATCATAATATACAGATGGTTGCACTGCAGTCACAAAGTCATGTCCAATACTTGCAACCCCATGGAACTTAGCCCACCAGGCTCTCCTCTTCCTCTGTTTGTGGGATTTCCCAGACAAGCATACTGAAGTGGGTTGCCATTTCCTACTCCAGGGGATCTTCCCAACCCAGGGATTGAAACTGAGTCTCCTGCATTCAAGGAGTCTTTACCAATTGAGCCACCAGGGAAGCCCCTAATATATATATTATAATATATATATATATATATACACACACACAAATGTGTCTAAATATATATCTTACATAAATTATAATTTTAAATCCTAAAATTAAACTCATCAGCAAATTTTGTTTATTTTGAAAAAGAGAAAGCAAAGTTCAGAAGTGTTAATAACTTCCCTGACGCCATATCACTAACAAGTGTCAAACCTGAAATTCAAATATCACCCAACTGACCTCAGAGCCAGAATTTCCTGTACTACACAGCATCATCCCCTATAACTTTTTCATCCTGGAGTCATTTTTAGTTTTCTAACTTACTCAATGGCATGAGAGCTGAAGAAGCAAGAAGGAAGTGTTTCTTCAAAATTGACATCAGTTAGGAACGTTTAGTCAAGGCTCTGGATTTTCTCGTGGTCATGTATAGATGCAAGAGTTGGCTGTGAAGAAAGCTAAGCACGGAAGAATTGATGCTTTTGAACTGTGGTGTTGGAGAAGACTCTTGAGAGTCCCTTGGACTGCAAACAGATCCAACCAGTCCATTCTAAAGGAGATCAGCCTTGGGATTTCTTTGGAAGGAATGATGCTAAAGCTGAAACTCCAGTACTTTGGCCACCTCATGCAAAGAGCTGACTCATTGGAAAAGACTCTGATGCTGGGAAGGATTAGGGACAGGAGGAGAAGGGGACGACAGAGGATGAGATGGCTGGATGGCATCACTGACTCAATGGACGTGAGTTTGAGTGAATTCAGGGAGTTGGTGATGGACAGGGAGGCCTGGCGTGCCGCAATTCATGGGATTGCAAAGAGTCGGATACGACTGAGTGACTGAACTGAACTGAACTGAACTGAGGAACATTCTATGGGGTAACACAGTGTTGGACACGAGACTAATAGAGTTTGGCCAAGAAAATGCACTGGTCATAACAAACACCCTCTTCCAACAACACAAGAGAAGACTTTATACATGGACATCACCAGATGGTCAACACTGAAATCAGATTGATTCTATTCTTTGCAGCCAAAGATGGAGAAGCTCTA
>NW_011494944.1:775251-775764 GCF_000754665.1 Bison bison bison | reverse complement strand
TGGAGAAGCTCTATACAGTCAGCAAAAACAAGACCAGGAGCTGACTGTGGCTCAGACCATGAACTCCTTATTGCCAAATTCAGGCTTAAATTGAAGAAAGTAGGGAAAACCACTAGACCATTCAGGTATGACCTAAATCAAATACCTTATGATTATACAGTGGAAGTGAGAAATAGATTTAAGGGCCTAGATCTGGTAGATAGAGTGCCTGATGAACTATGGAATGAGGTTTGTGACACTGAACAGGAGACAGGGATCAAGACCATCCCCATGGAAAAGAAATGCAAAAAAGCAAAATGGCTGTCTGGGGAGGCCTTACGAATAGCTGTGAAAAGAAGAGAAGTGAAAAGCAAAGGAAAAAAGGAAAGATATAAGCATCTGAATGCAGAGTTCCAAAGAATAGCAAGAAGAGATAAGAAAGCCTTCTTCAGTGATCAATGCAAAGAAATAGAGGAAAACAACAGACTGGGAAAGACTAAGGATCTCTTCAAGAAAATCAGACATACCAAAGGA
>NW_011494944.1:773746-775151 GCF_000754665.1 Bison bison bison | reverse complement strand
TCGATAAAGGACAGAAATGGTATGGACCTAACAGAAGCAGAAGATATTAAGAAGAGATGGCAAGAATAGACAGAAGAACTGTACAAAAAAGATCTTCATGACCCAGATAATCACGATGGTGTGATCACTGACCTAGAGCCAGATATCCTGGAATGTGAAGTTAAGTGGGCCTTAGAAAGCATCACTACGAACAAAGCTAGTGGAGGTGATGGAATTCAAGTTGAGCTATTCCAAATCCTGAAAGATGATGCTGTGAAACTGCTGCACTCAATATGCCAGCAAATTTGGAAAACTCAGCAGTGCCCACAGGACTGGAAAGGTCAGTTTTCATTCCAATCCCAAAGAAAGGCAATGCCAAAGAGTGCTCAAACTATCGCACAATTGCACTCATCTCACACGCTAGTAAAGTAATGCTCAAAATTCTCCAAGCCAGGCTTCAGCAGTATGTGAACCGTGAACTTCCTGATGTTCAAGCTGGTTTTAGAAAGGGCAGAGGAACTAGAGATCAAATTGCCAACAACCGCTGGATCGTGGAAAAAGCAAGAGAGTTCCAGAAAAGCATCTATTTCTGCTTTATTGACTATGCCAAAGCCTTTGACTGTGTGAATCACAATAAACCGGGGGAAATTCTGAAAGAGATGGGAATACCAGACCACCTGACCTGCCTCTTGAGAAACCTGTATGCAGGTCAGGAAGCAACAGTTAGAACTGGACATGGAACAACAGACTGGTTCCAAATAGGGAAAGGAGTATGTCAAGGCTGTATATTGTCACCCTGTTTATTTAACTTACATGCAGAGTACATCATGAGAAACGCTGGACTGGAAGAAACACAAGCTGGAATCAAGATTGCCGGGAGAAATATCAATAACTTCAGTTATGCAGATGACACCACCGTCATGGCAGAAAGTGAAGAGGAACTAAAAAGCCTCCTGATGAAAGTGAAAGTGGAGAGTGAAAAATGTGGCTTAAAGCTCAACATTCAGAAAACGAAGATCATGGCATCCAGTCCCATCACTTCATGGGAAATAGATGGGGAAACAGTGAAAACAGTGTCAGACTTTATTCTTCTGGTCTCCAAAATCACTACAGATGGGGACTGCAGCCATGAAATTAAAAGACGCTTACTCCTTGCAAGGAAAGTTATGACCAACCTAGATAGCATATTCAAAAGCAGACATTACTTTGCCAACAAAGGTTCGTCTAGTCAAGGCTATGGTTTTTCCTGTGGTCATGTATGGATGTGAGAGTTGGACTGTGAAGAAGGCTGAGCGCCGAAGAAGTGATGCTTTTGAACTGTGGTGTTGGAGGGACTCTTGAGAGTCCCTTGGACTGCAGGAGATCCACCAGTCCATTCTGAGGAGATCAGCCCTGGGATTTCTTGGAGGGCATGATGCTGAAGCTG
>NW_011494944.1:773266-773646 GCF_000754665.1 Bison bison bison | reverse complement strand
ACTCATTGGAAAAGACTCTGATGCTCGGAGGGATTGGGGGCAGGAGGAGAAGGGGACGACAGAGGATGAGATGGCTGGATGGCATCACTGACTCGATGGACGTGAGTCTGAGTGAACTCCAGGAGTTGGTGATGGACAAGGAGATCTGGAGTGCTGCAATTCATGGGGTTGCAAAGAGTCGGACACGACTGAGCAACTGATCTGATCTGAAGCGACTTAGCAGGAACAGCAGCAGCAGGAACATTCTGACAGGTCAACAACTTTGTGCTGCTCTGTGCGTATCCCAAATGACCTCAGGAACATTTTAAGTACTGATTTACAACAGAATGTTGCCAAGTAGGTTAATTTGCAAATCGGGAATCTCTCTCTGTCTCTCCCTC
>NW_011494944.1:762389-773166 GCF_000754665.1 Bison bison bison | reverse complement strand
ATATATATATATATATATATACACACACACACACACATATATCTGTTTTTATATAAATAATACAGATGTATACAATTGGTCCTTATTACTCACAAAGTCTTTTTCCCTGTACTTTGAAAGAGTAGGCAGTGGTAGCTACTAGCTAGTACTCTAGAATCTGTCCTCATGTTTGAAACATATACAGAGTCACACTAAGAAAAAAAAAGATGTCTAATTAAAGTTAAAATATGTATAAGGGCTTGACCTTGTATCCAACAATATTAATTTTGTCACTTACCCAATGACATAGAATATATTCTAGATTCTTTAATCCTTAATGGATGAAGCTAAGATATTTGTTTAAACCCTCATAGTTAGGTACATGAACAAAAATCTTTATATGGTGAAAATTTTTTCTAGGGTGTATTTAAGTCTCCTTGTTTCTCTTCCCTTAAATTTCTTCATTTATCTAAAAATTTGGGTCAGGTTTAAGGACAAAGTGATTTACAACTGAAAAGGCGGTTTCTTCTGTAAAGCTGATAAATAGACTAGAGGATCCAGATAAGATAAAAATAGTTAAGGGCAGGAGATTCAAAGTCATTGAGATCAGCAAGTATGGATTCGGTTGTGCCTTTTCATTTGTTACTGGTGGGGCATAGACTTGGATTACTGTGATATTGAATGGTTGCCTTGGAAACGAACAGAGATCATTCTGTCATTTTTGAGACTGCATCCCAAGTACTGCATTTCAGACTCTTTTGTTGACCATGATGGCTACTCCATTTCTTCTAAGGGATTCCTGCCCACAGTAGTAGATATAATGGTCATCTAGGTTAAATTCACCCATTCCAGTCCATTTTAGTTCGCTGATTCCTAGAATGTTGACGTTCACTCTTGCCATCTCCTGTTTGACCACTTCCAATTTGCCTTTGTCACGCTAGTGTATGTTCCTCGGTTCTTTGTCTCGTCACAACAAAGATTTGGAGCAACGGATATTAAAGCCCTCAGCGCATCACAGCTCTTGGGTCTTGGACAAACTGTGCTACAGCTCTTAGGCAAATCAGTGTTACAACTCCATTTTATTTAGAAGATAGCAGGAGAATCCAAGACTGGAAGAGAAGAGAGTGGAGTAGCGCATGGGGGAGAGAGGGAGAGAGAGGGAGAGAGAGAGCACACACGTGGGAGAGAGAGAGTCCGTGAGAAAGCGCTTTGGCTCCTCCTTTTATATGTTTTTTCCTCCACCTGGGCCTGCCCCATGCAAATTGGGCTTAGCCAGGAGTGCTGTTTGTTCTGCCTGAAGTCTTCACTCTGGTCCTAGGACCTTCCTTGTCTTTTAGCCACTGCCATTTTGGACTCCTTTTCCCTATTCTACCTACCTAACATTCCCCGCTTAAGAGATGGGAGGCCCAATTCTTTGGGAATAGGGGCATTGAGGTCTTTCTGGCTTCTTCCTGCTGAACTGGGACAGTGAGGAGTATTGGGCCTCCGCCTCTTGCTAGTCTCAATCCTCAGAGCCCTTAAAGTGGTGTCCAAGGGTGTGTGATATTTTCCGTGGTCAGCTGTAGTTGTATATCTTTGTTGAACTGGCACTGCATGTTGTAGCTGGTTGACCTGGGCAGAGACAAAACAGGTTAGATAATTGACAGTACATGGAATAATCATAAGCATCATCAATATAGCATAACAAGGACTAGTAGGGACATTGGTCAATTTTAAATTCACATCGCCAGGATGGCTCAAGTCCCTCCTTGTTCAGGGATCAGAAGATCTCTCTCCTATCTGTCTTAGAGTACAGTCTGTCAAGCTGTGTGGGCTCCTTAGAGTTATCCTGAGAAATCTTATCCCCAGAAACCAGATTTTGGGGGTGTTCATTAGAATGGCACTCATTGGTAGTTCTAAATAGGTATCTGAGATCTCCCAGAGGCTCACAGGTGTATCAAGTATCCTCTTCTGTTTTCTTCCATGGCCTGACTTGTGAGTAGTGAATCCAGGAGTCATGTCCTGGTACCTTGACTGCTGTGGGGATAGAAAGTACTACAGGGTAGGGGCCCTTCCATGTGGGCTGGAGTTGAGCCTTTGGGGACCCATCTTTCCAGACTTTAATTAGGACTTGAGTTCCTGGAGCATATAGTGGTGACTCTTTGGGGTCCTGGTTCATACCCGACAAGCGTATATCCTGTTGGAATTGCCCAATGGCCATGGTATAAGACTGGAGGGTCTGAACCTCTGGATCTAGGAAGAGGTAATTGGCATAAACAAAAGGTCTCCCATATAGCATCTCATAAGGACTAAGACCAACCTGTTCCTTAGGGGCAATGCAGGTGCGGAGGACCTATTGGTAAAGCCTCCTTCCATCCCAGGGAGGTCTCTTGGGTTATTTTTTTTTTATCACTGATTTTAAGAATTGATTGGCTCTTTCTATTTTTTCTGAAGATTGAGGCCTCCAGAGACAATGGAGATAATAAGTAATGCCCAATGTTTTCGAGACCCCTTGGGTGACCTTAGAAGTAAACGATGTCCCATTGTCACTTTGTAATGACCTGGGCAGACCAAATCTTGGAATGATTTCATGGAGCAGTTTTTTTATCACCTCCTCAGCCTTCTCAGTCCGGGTGGGAAAGACTTCAATCCATCCTGTGAATGTATCTATCATAACTAATAGGTATGGCATCTGGGTGAAGTCCATCTGCCAGTCCTCTCCTGGGTAGGCCCCACGTCGTTGGACGGGCTGGGCCAGCTGGGGTCTTCGAGCTCCTTGGGGGTTGTTTAATTGGCAAGTGGGACAAGAGGAGACTACCTGTCTTATAGTTGTTTGGAAGCCTGTTCCTCTGAAGGACCTTTCTAGTAATCTTTGGAGGGCCTTTTCTCCTAAATGAGTAGTGGCATTTAAGGAGTTAACCAACTTCCATTGGAGGTTTCCAGGTAGAAAAAGGAGTCCCTCCTTTTGGAACCACCCCATATGATCTTCTTGAAAGCCCTCACTCTTAGCTTAAAGAGTCTCACCTTCAGTATATGAAGGAGTTTCTGGCAAATTAGTCTGTGGAACTAAGGTGGCAATCCTTATTAGGTCATGGTTCTGTAATTCTGCTCTCCTAGCTGCCTGATCAGCTGCTTGGTTCCCTCGTGCCACTCCCGTGTTCCCTTTTTGGTGTCCTTTACAGTGGGAGACTGAAACCTCAGTGGGCAGATGGACTACCTCCAAGAGTCGAAGAATCTGATCACCATATTTGATTGGGGACCCTCGGGTGGTCAAGTGACTCCTTTCTTTCCAAATAGCTGCATATGCATGTAGCACCAGAAAGGCATACTTGGAGTCAGTGTAAATGGCTATTCTTTTTCCTTTTCCCAGCTCTAAAGCTTGAGTCAGGGCTATGAGCTCAGCTAATTGGGCTGAAGTACCTGGTGGCAGAGGCTTAGCCTCTATGGTCTCAAAATTGGAGACTACTGCATACCCAGCTCTTCTTTTTCCATCCAAGACAAAGCTGCTTCCATCAGTGTACCAGATTTCCTCAGGATTGGTCAGAGGATCTTCTGACAATCCCTCTCGGGGTTTTGTCCAGGGGTCCAAGGTTTCTAGACAAGAGTGAAAGGGGAGAGAGCCCTCGGGAGTAGGGAGGAGGGTGGCTGGGTTAAGAACCTCACAAGGGGATATAGTGAGGCCTGGATTTTCCATCAGCATTACTTGATATCTGAGGATTTTTTGATCAGATATCCATACATGGCCTCTCCCATTTAGGAGTTGTTTTACTTGGTGGCTGGTAAAAATAGTTTTCCCCCAAAGGAGAGTTTTAAAGCATCTTCTATCATGATTGCAATAACTGCAAGATTTCGAAGGCAGGGGGGCCAACCTTGGGAAGTTGGATCGAGCCTCTTGGATAAGTAAGCTACAGGCTGGGGCTCAGATCCCAACCTTTGAGTTAACACTCCCAAGGCTATTCCCTCTCTTTCATGGACATAAAGTTGGAATGCTTTTTCTGGGTCTGGCAACCTCAAGGCAGGTGCCTGAGTTAAGTCCTATTTTAGTGTAGCCTCTGCCTTCTTTTGAGGAGTTCCCCACATCAGTGGGATTGAATCATCTCGTCCCTTTAAGCTTTCATATAAAGGCTGGGCAATTAGACCATAATTGGGTATCCAGATTCTACAATAACCAGTTAGCCCCAGGAAAGCTCGCAATTGTTTTCAAGTCGTGGGGGAGGGCAACTGGAGGATTCCTTGTACCCGATCAGAGGACAGCCTCCTGGACCCGTGTGTAATCTGAACTCCCCGGTAAGTGACCTTTGTCTCGACCATCTGTGCCTTAGCATGGGAGACTTTATATCCCCTTTCTGCCAAGAAGTTTAGAACCTGAATTTCATGTTCTTGGGCACTTTTCTCATCTGGAGAGCAGATTAGTAGGTAATCTACGTATCGTAATATTTTCCCCTTAGGTCCCAGGTCCAGATCTAGGAGATCCTGGCTAAGGGCCTGTCCAAACAGGTGGGGGCTATCTCTGAACCTCTGAGGTAATACTGTCCAAGTCATCTGTTGGTGTTTTTCTCCTGGGGCTTCCCACTCAAAGACAAAAAGATATTGGGATTCTTTAGCCAGTGGTATGCAAAAAAATGCATCTTTGAGATCCAAGACTGTAAACCACTTGGCACTGGGTGGGATTTCTCACAAGATTACATAGGGATTGGTACTGTGTGATGGAGGGGGACTACAGCTTCATTTATGATCTGGAGATCTTGAACCATTCACCAGGTTCTGTCTTTTTCTTTACTGAGAGGATTGGGGTGTTACATGGCGAACTGGTGGGGACCAATAGCCCACAGCAAGGAATTTATTTATTAAAGGCTGTAGTCCCTCCTGAGCCTCTCTTTTGAGAGGATATTGTTTCCGGTTAGGAAACCGAGTGGGGTCTCGGAGGACAATGAGGACCGGTTCAGCTTGGTGGGCTCATCCAGGAATCTCCTGGTCCCACACCTGGGGGTTAATTTTGTCTTCCCATAGTTTTTGGTCCCTCTCTATTGAAGGTGTAATGGGTTCTTCAGTTTAGTAACCAGGAGCTGTAGAGCTCTAGGGGCTGAAAAACTTCTCATCACAAGGTTGGTCCCCAGTTTAGTGAGTATATCTCTTCCCAATAAGGGAGTAGGACACTCAGGGACCACCAGAAACTGGTGGGAAAATATTTGTCCATCCCAGCAACAAACAAGTGCTCGGGTGAATCTTTTAGTAGTTGCTTTTCCTGTAGTGTCGGGGTCCAGCCCCGGATGATCCAGGGTATTCAAAGGAGAGACGGCGTAGGTGAGGATCAGGAAACAATTGCTTAATTAAACATTAATTAAGGATATAAAGAGTAATAGAATGAGGATAGCTCAGTGAGGAAGTTTCAGTGAAGAAAAGAGGCTGAATAATTCAGCCAGAAGGTAAGAGAAAGAACGACATGGTGAGACCAAGTTTCGGTGAACAAGGCCCCGCACTTTATTTTCCAAAGTAGTTTTTATACCTTAAGTTATGCATAGAGGATAATGGGGGAAGGGGTAGAGTCATGCAGTTAGCCAGGCTTTCTTCCTGCAAACTTATCATATGCAAAAGTTTAGGTGATTTGCATCATCTTCTGGCCCGGAGGCCTTTTTCTCTAAAGGTGATTATTCTAAAGTCAGGCGCCAGCCTCCAAAAAGCATTAGATAAAGTTGCATTCCTACAGAGCAAAGGTGTGGTGGGCTATAACAAGAAAAAGAATTAACTCAAGGGTCCCAGGTTACAAACATTAAAGCTACTATTTACACCAATTATATTAATCAATACACTGCCAGGGACACAGCAGGTAAGGGATATGGAGACTTAGCAGCAAACATTGGCCCAACAAGTGAAAATCCCTTCACCAATACAATTTCTAATCAATCTTTTAACTGCTCAAAGGAATCTGTATTTAGACAGTGTAGAACATCTCATGCCTCTCACAGTTTGGAGGCTCTGAGCAATCACATGTGGCCGGAAAAACCTATTCAGGCAGGCTAGAGGACTTCCAAGGGAGTTTGTAGGTTGAAACACTGTCATACCCAGGAATTATTAACTGGAGCTGTAAGCTAACTCTTTTTTCAGAGAGAGGTAGTGGGGGACAGCCCCCCGTAAAGTCAGAGGTGTAGGTGAAAGCACAAAGCAGAAAGTAGGCAGACTCTGGTTTTGGGGGTAGATTGCTCGAGAATTTCCAGGGAGATTCTTGAGGCTTGATCCCGCCTTTGCGTATGCCAAGCCTCCTTCCTCATGACCTTTGCCAGGGGCGGAGCTCGCTCCCCGCATCTCCCCCCTTTTTATTTCTTAAAACAGCCATATGCAGCTCAGTCGCGAGCTTCTGAATGTTCTGCCGAAGAATCCTGACAATACAAGGAAGAATGATTATGAGAAATAAAATTAAAGCACCAGTAGCGATGTATCCAAGGATATTAGACAGAATGTTTTTTTCCTGAAATGAAGTTAGAGAAAGTGTGAAAAAAAGTCATTAGCTGCTCCAGCAGCGTAAAATCCAGTTGAGAGTGTTCCAGGGTCTGTATTTGATTATGAAATTTCCCTAAGTCCAGGCCAATGTCAGAGCTGTTCCAAACACCTGAGATATGATTTTTGATTTTTTCCCATTCATAATCTGTCTCATTTACCTTTAAAGATGTCACGCATATCCACGGGTAATCAGCGTAGCATGACAGAGCCATTTTCACTTTTAAAGCCTGTAACTCAGTCCCAATATGTATTATTGCCTCTTTTAAGGCGTCTGCTCTCATCTTTAATTTCCTATCTATAGCTTCCTGTGTTGCTAGAGTTAAAGAAACATTTTTAGACATGGTATCGACATATTGGGCAGTATGCACCTGTTGAGTCAATGATATTGCTGCCGCAGTAACAGAAGTAACTGCTGCTATCAAAGCTGATATTCCTAAAATAAGTAAGCCCACAAACCATCACGATCACATTAAATCTTGTAGTTGTTGTAATACAGCAAGACTATAGTTATATCAATAAGTGGTTATATCATAAGATAAGGTGGACGTTGTAACACTACAAAGGAGTAAACATTATATTGAGGGTTTAAACAAGATGAGAGCATGCATTGTTCACAAGTCACTACATTGGGTCCACCAGCGAAAGTCACATGTACATTAAGTTTTCCAGAATCATTGGTAAAGAGAAAAACATAAGGAGAGGGTAGACAAGCCAAAACAGAATAAGTAGAATTATTTTCTGGTTGGAGTTCGCACTGCAGCAGCCCCGTCAGTCTCGCTGGTATCTCAATGTTTATCTTGCCTCCCCTTCTGGCGGGCTCCTCTTTTGTGATCGAAGCAATGGGGGAACTGGATGTCTGGGGGACTGCAACATGGCGAATCAGCCTGTCCCAGATGTAAATTGGAAAATCTGCATCCTGTGGAAAAATACAAGCACACCCTCAACCGCTAGTTAATAATGGGTCAGGACCCTTCCATTGTCCTGAGAGGAGGTCCTTCCATTTAACTAATGGTTTTGCATTTAATTGCTCCAGGCACCAATGACGAAGCATTGCAGTAGTTCCAGCCAGATCAGTATTTAGAATATTTATTACGAAAAGAGCAAATATTTATTACGAAAAGAGCATGTTGCAAGATTTGATGGGGACAGCTATACTTAAACTCCCCTTCTTTTAGTTTTTGAATTTGGATTTTTAATGTTTGATGTGAGGCTTGATCCCGCCTTTGCATATGCCAAGGCTCCTTCCTCATGACCTTTGCCAGGGTCGGAGCTCGCTCCCCACACTGTAGCACCCAAAATGATACAGGTTTGGGAGGAGAAGGCTCCGGAGTAGGAGATCAAGACAGAGTAGGTAGCCACTTTGTCAACCAAGAAATTCTCGGACCTACCTGCCACATCCAGTTGTACCCTTGGCTCCAGCCCCTTGATGGTTATCTGTGACAGGCGGGCTGGCTGGAGCGGGCCGCTTCAGTCCTCTTGAACCATCGTGAGGGTTGGCTTGGTACTTGACCTTTAGGCTCTTGGGTCTCGAGGGCAGAGTGCCTCCCAATGTCCCAGTTGATGGCATTTGTGGCAAGCCATTCTAGGAGACTAAGAGTGTTTGGACACTCTTTGGCCCAATGCCCCGCCTGTCTACAGATCAGGCATTTGTCTCGTGCCTTGTCCTTCCAGGACTCGGGGTTTGCCATAGGGCTTTTCTGGAGGGCGGCCAGCATCTGGGCATGCCTTGTCTCTTTCTTTCTCTCCTTCTCCTGGGCCTTGTCCTGTTCTCTGTTATGAAAGGTATTGGTGGCTGTCTGGACCATCTCATCTAAAGAGGCAGCAGGGCCCTGCTGTTGTAGCTGCTGTAACTTAATTCTGATATCTGATGCACATTGGGACAGGAATTTGTCCTTTAAAATCACCCGTCCCTCATAAGAGTCTAAGTCCAGGTTGGTAAACTTTTGGAGTGCCTCTTTTAGTCTCTCCAGAAAGGCAATGGGGTTCTCATTGGCCTCCTGAGTTATTGCTGAGACTGGGCACAGTCCCACAAGTAACAGGCTTCTTTCTGTTTCCATAGGTAGACTTCCGTAGGGGTGAGTCTTTCTGAAGCTTATCCTACCCAGAACTGTTGCAATCTGAGAGCCAGGCATCCCCGGGTCAGGGTGCAGATCCCCCGGCAGGCTGAGGCGTGATGACCTCCTGGGACCCCTGGGACTAGAGGATCCCCAAGCAGGTTGAGGCGTGACAACCTCTCAAAGACCGATCCCGAGGCAGGTCAAGGCATGATGACCTCCTGGGACTCCCCAGACTGGAGTTTGGGCGTCCCCAAGATCTCCAGTGTGACCAGTGCTGGGTAGAATTAAGGGGTTTGTAACTAATTGCTAGTTTGCTCACCATGGACGGGAATAGATATGATGTAAGTTCATCCTACCTAATACTGTTGCAACCTGAGAGCCAGGCGTCCCTGGGTCAGGGTGCAGATCCCCAGGCAGGCTGAGGCGTGACAGCCTCCTAGAGATCGAATCCCCAGGCAGGTCGAGGCATGACAGCCTCCCAAGAATTGGGTCCCCGGGCAGGTCGAGGTGTGACGACCTCTTGGGACCCCTGGGACTAGAGGATCCCCAAGCAGGTTGAGGCATGACAACCTCTCGAAGACCGATCCCGAGGCAGGTCAAGGTGTGATGACCTTCTGGGATCCCCCGAACTGGAGTTTGGGCGTCCCCAAGATCTCCAGTGTGACCAGTATTGGGTAGGATTAGGGGGTTGAATATTATAGAGTATTTCCCTCCCAAGGCCAGCTATTTTCTGGTTGTCTCTCCAGAAGATTGTAGAGGCAAACTTGTGGGTCTGGATGGGGCCAAGGAAAAGAGCATGAAACAGGAGGGAAGGGGGCAGAGCACAACCTTTGAAAGAATGACATAGCATGAGGGTATAATGCAAACCAATTAAAATCAATTGGGTCAAAGATGACAAGTGAAATTCAAGTAAACCTTAATCCCCAATCTATAAGCCAACAGACACACCCAGAGGTGGCAGGACAGCTCCAAGGCACAAGGTCAAAAGAGGGAGGATTGGGTGGTTCCCCAATGGCTGGGATGATCCTCTCACTCATTAGCATATGAATTCCATCCCCTCACAAAACCTAGCCATGCCTAATACCATTGCCGAAGCCCTTGCCTTCAGCAATGGTTCACACCCTGAAGGGTGGCTTCTCTCTGGATCCTAACAAATCTACCTCTTATCACTTTGTCTCTCAATGAATTTTTGCAATGAGACATCAGAGCCTGAGTTTCATTAGTTTTGGCTAGGCTTGAGTCCCGGGAAAGAGCTGAAGGACAGGAGGAAAAAGCAGTGGGAAAAACATGCCAAGGAATCGTCTTCATCAGATCAGATCAGATCAGTCGCTCAGTTGTGTCCGACTTTGGGACCCCACGAATCGCAGCACTCCAGGCCTCCCTGTTCATCACCAACTCCCAGAGTTCACTGAGACTCACGTCCATCGAGTCAGTGATGCCATCCAGCCATCTCATCCTCTGTCGTCCCCTTCTCCTCCTGCCCCCAATCCCTCCCAGCATCAGAGTCTTTTCCAAAGAGTTAACTCTTCGCATGAGGTGGCCAAAGTACTGGAGTTTCAGCTTTAGCATCATTCCCTCCAAAGAAATCCCAGGGCTGATCTCTTCAGAATGGACTGGTTGGATCTCCTTGCAGTCCAAGGGACTCTCAAGAGTCTTCTCCAACACCACAGTTCAAAAGTATCAATTCTTCGGTGCTCAGCCTTCTTCACAGTCCAACTCTCACATCCATACATGACCACAGGAAAAACCATAGCCTTGACCAGACAAAACTTTGTTGGCAAAGTAATGTCTCTGCTTTTGAATATGCTATCTAGGTTGGTCATAACTTTCCGTGCAAGGAGTAAGCGTCTTTTAATTTCATGGCTGCAGTCCCCATCTGTAGTGATTTTGGAGTGCAGAAAAATGAAGTCTGACACTGTTTCCACTGTTTCCCCATCTATTTCCCATGAAGTGGTGGGACCGGATGCCATGATCTTCGTTTTCTGAATGTTGAGCTTTAAGCCAACTTTTTCACTCTCCTCTTTCACTTTCATCAAGAGGCTTTTTTAGTTCTTCTTCACTTTCTGCCATAAGGGTGGTGTCATCTGCATATCTGAGGTTATTGATATTTCTCCTGGCAATCTTGATTCCAGCTTGTGCTTCTTCCAACCTGTCTAGTCAATGGTTTTTCAGTGGTCATGTATGGATGTGAGAGTTGGACTGTGAAGAAAGCTGAGCGCTGAAGAATTGATGCTTTTGAATTGTGGTGTTGGAGAAGACTCTTG